>NC_062529.1:6608339-6715839 GCF_022655615.1 Tachysurus fulvidraco
TGAGCGTATATCATGTAACATAGTACTAGCAAGACAAAAGTAAACCTTACAGTAGTTTATATAAATGATTTACTTACTTGAATATGCCTGAAATAAATAAATGAAAGTGAGAAAGACATGCAGTAGGATATCCATCCGGTGTAAATGCCTGTTTTCTTTGTTGCTCTCCCCAGCAGCTGTGTCTCCAGATAGCTGGCAACCTTTAATGTGTTTAGGGTTAATCATTACAACTAATGCATCTACCTTATTTAACCATTTTGCAGATGTTACAATTGAAACAATCTTTTTATTATTATTATTGAAATACTTTAAGTAGTCACAGGCCTTAAACTGTCTGCTGAGCATTGTTCATTCTGGGACAGCAGATTGTTGTAGTGATTGAGGATCCCTGGTTCGATCCTAAGCTCTTGTTTCTGTTTGTGCAGAGTTCTGTACATTCTCATTGGGTCTGTATGGATTTTCACTAGCTCTCTGGTTTCCAGCCTTAGATGCAAATGAGTGTGTAAATGTGTGTGCTCAGAGTACTGGTGTTTCTGTTACTTGGATAGAACTCTATGAAATTTGTATGTGTGCTTGGGGCAAAGTAAGCCAGTGTCTGGCTTTGGTTTTTAGTATCTCTGCAGCTGACCAGGAGGCTTTATCATCAACATATTCATTTTAAATCAGAGGTTTGTATAAACTTCTTTAGAAGGTTCACTTTTTAAATAAAAAAATAATAAGCTTATTAATAAAAGAACAGAATGTTTTTATGGAATACATATAACGTCGTGCTGTTTGTTTGTGTTTCAACTGTTTTTTAAGGAAGCCGGCCAGAATTGTTCACAGGGCATCTGGGTGCAAAAAAAAAGGAGGGAGGATTTCATGCAAGAGGGAGGATTTCACTCAGAGTCAGTCAGATTGCAGGACAATGAAAAAACACATTTGTTGAAAATTCAGGACTTAAGCAATGCAATTACAAGACAAGCACACACCCAGTCCTGTCATCCACAAACTCATAGCAAACACTGTGGTCAACAAACATGGCCATTTTGGACACACACACACACACACACACACACACACACACACACACACACACACACACACACACACACACACACACACACACACACACACACATACAAACACCACTTTTCTGATCACAGTCACCTAGCTACTAAATAAGACAGATGCACACTCTGAAGGACTCTTAAATGGTCTTGCTTTTAGTCATTGCATTTCTCTCAGTAAATGCTCAGTTTCTGACATTACCCGAAGTGCCTCTAGTGGCCACTATAAATATTGCGTAATGCAAGATGGGCTCTCTACTGCCCCCCTGAGTATCTCATTGCCTTATCAACAATGTGCTGCAAGACATGCTGGGTGTATTTGTGATGGCATTCACTGACATCATCCTTTGCCCATATTAATCATGTCTACCATGTCCTCCAGAGGCTCCTAAAACACAAACTCTATGTGAAAATTTCTACGTTTACACCCTTAGCTCCAAAGGAGTTGCCAAAGGCCAGTCCAAAGTTGCAGCATTTTTGAGGGTTTGTAAACTTCTATGGCTGCTTAATTAAAATCTTCAGCTCCATTGGCATTGCACCAGCTATATATGGTTGAAATGACAATAAAAGCTTCTTGACTTGACTTGACTTGACATTGCTCACTTCTATAAACCCAAGCACCTCTATCACCTCTACCGTTTGCATTCACCACACAACAATTTGTGGAGATGCGCAAACTGGCATGGCCTTCTTCTCCCAAAAGCTGTCGGCTACTGAATAGAACTATGACGTCTGCAACCATTAAGCTGGGTTCTGCCCCTTTACAGTCACCCAGCTACAGGCACACTTACGTTCACAGTTTAAAATGTCATTCATTAATTACAGTGCAAAGTATTTGTTTAGTATACACTCAGTGTCTGACAACATTGCCTGATCATTTTAGCTCCTTTACCTGTATTTGCATCCCATTAGTAACTGCTTGGTTAGGGTGTAAATTAGGCTGCTAGTTAGTTTACATTTAAAGAATAAAATCATATACATTTTTTAAAGAAAATTTCACAGACATTGTTCTAAAAACCTTTGAGTTACATTTAACAGAAAAGAAAAGAAAAAAAATTGAAGGCACAAACACTTTAGGTTTAAATCCACGTACACCTACAGATTATATTTGGAGCTCTAATCTCAAACACAGATACCAATCCAGGTAATTTCATCTATCTTTGCTCACACCCTTTTTTGCTAGAGCTCTGGATCGTGTCATTCTCCAGAACTTGTGGTCTTGCAGAGCGTGTGCTTGGCGTGCCACTGAATATTATATTATGATCATTCAGTCCCCAAGGAGTTTGAGCCATGATTCACTTTTGCCTTGGAGCACAAACACTTTTTCCATTGCGCTTTTTTCTCCTTTTCAAGAAAGAGAGAGACGTTGAGAGACAGAAGATGTGTGGTTCTCATTAGTCCATTACCAAAGCAATCAATCATCACTCTCTCTCTCTCTCTCTCTCTCTCTCTCTCTCTCTCTCTCTCTCTCTCTCTCTCTCTCTCTCTCTCTCACTCTCTCTCTCTCTCACACACACACACACACACACACACACACACACACACACACACACACACACACACACACACACACACACACACACACACACACACCCTAACTGACCACTAGCATTATCACTAGTTGAGTTATATGAAGTTTTTTCCAGCAAAGTGAGGCTCAAGGGAGTTTAATAAAACTTGTTTGAGCTGTAGATCATAGCCAGGCTCTGTGTTATTGCTCTCACTGAATCTGCAGCTTGAGCACTACAATAAAGTCTGGAGTTTTTCAAGTACAACTCAGAAAATAGATGAGAACAGATGAAGCATTTGTTTAAAATATTTACATACACTTCATTAAAACTAGATTATATTCATATTATGAGAAATGCCTATTAATGAGAAATGCCTACTAACCTTCTTGAAAATATTTGATTGTTTACACTTCCTGTTCTTGTAAAAAAATAAATAAATAAAACTGGATACTGTAAGACTGCAAGTGCAAATAAGGATGCTTTATTTGTAATCATAAGTAGACTGTGGCAGCAGCACTTGCCCCACCACCCACAAACAACAGGTAATTGCTCCTTACATGGGATCTATTAGAACACACTCAGCCCAAATTCACCTGTTGAAGGCGAGCCTTCAGCAGCAAGCGTTTTCAAGTTAGCCTAAATCATGCATATGACTGCTACAGAGCTGTTGGAACTCAAAAGTCACTCTTCTACTGCTGCTGCTTCTCTCCCTGACCTCTGTCCGGATTTACAGTTGTGTTGGAGAACGACCGCTCCTATCGGTGCTCATTCCTGAGCTCCCAGTTCCTCTGGGGCATGACTGGCCTGTGTTATGAGGAGATTGATTGAGGCGTAGACCCAAAGTAGACCCGAGACCCAGCCCGGCCGCTCCTGGCCTCATACGTCCTGGTTTGCGTTGGGCTTCTATATCACCATGTTGACTGAGATACATTACCTAAAGTACTGTATCGGCTGGGGATGTTAATACCACAGGAGAAGAAAGTGGAGGACATCAATGAGTACCCCCATCCTATATACATGCCTTTGTGGGGTTGGTGAGGTACTGTACTATGGAAGATTTGTGCCCAATATCTCCACTATAGCAGCACCCCCTCTTAGACATAACCAAAAAGGGTCAGGTGGTCTGGGTGCAGTGGACCAGCACAAGGGAGCGACGGTTCCATGACCTCAAAGAGCCCTCACCAGTTCCTCAGTCTTTTAGAACCCCGACTTCGTCCTGCCTTTTGTTGTCCAAGCTGACACCTTTGAGACAGGACTGGGGGCCATCCTGTCGAAGCTGAGGGGGGTACTGTGGTGAGGACTGATAGCTGGAGGTAAGAAACTGTACACCTTGCTACCCACTAGACTACCCTGCATGTCTGATCTCAAATGGAGAAACTTTCGACACATTATTCTCCTCTCATTTACTTATATTGCTTTGTCAGCAAAATTAAACACCCAAACATCTACAACATTAACTCTCTTCTCATAGAGAAGCATCAGTTAAAAACAATCTATACTTTTATATTAAAGGCAGGGTCTCCGAATTTTGAAAGCCAATGTCGACATATAAAATCACCAAAACAAACATGCCCCTAACCCAAATGGGTCCCACCCCTGTATCGATAGCTTCGCCCACACATACATACGTAACCCAGGCAACTAATGGAAAGAAATGTGTCTATCATAGCTGAAGGGAAGAACAATACGATTGCTGATAAACAAACAAGAAAAAATGACACACAAGCATCATCATGCAAAGGACGTCATATATTAGTTCTGTGTAACAAAGCAAAACCAACGTCACTCACCTATCGAGAAGGAAAAAAGCGCCTCGGCGTCTTAAGTAAAGTTGGCCGCATATTCACAGATTGGAGTTTCCCGAGTCAATAACTCCTGAGCTAAACACTGTTACTAGCAAAATGCGGTTGTAGCCGCCTCTCTACATTACTACGATAGAAATGAGGTGTTATTTGTGTAGTAACAGTGTTTAGCTCAGGAGTTATTGACTCGGAAAACTCCAACCTGTGAATATGCGGCCAACTTCCTGCTCCTTCAGTTCTCTCCAGCGCTGAAAAGTTGATCCTATATTAACACGTCCTACTTCTTGCCTTATCGTAAGCCTTTCTTCGCTCCATGTCAATGTTAAAACCGCTTTCTGCTAATGTCACACATGCGCACTGAACACTCTCTCCGCTGCATATTGACAAGCCCCACCCCTTTCTGCTCATTGGCTGAACAATGTTTAGATTTTTGTTTATTATTCGGCACAAATCAGTTTTCTGAAAACAGCATTTCTCAAAAATCGGGGACCCTGCCTTTAATTATTATTATAAGACAAAATAATAACTTTCATGATTAGTTATGGTCATAAACACTCGAGCAATAAAGGTGTTTTAAGTTTCATACTATGGATGAAAACACATGAAGGCTATTAGAACTTGCTGTTGCAGTTTTCGGTTTTCCGTTCAGGTCTCCATCGCTGAACCTGTGAAGGTTTTGTCAGGAAGAAATTAGTATTAAATCTCTTGGTTGCACAACACCACATGACTATATACAGCTGAAAAGGACATTATTTATAATCACACCCTCTGGTGGTGTCACCCAGATGAGGATGAGTTCCTCTTTGTGTTTGGCTCCTCTCAAGGTTTCTTCCTAATATTATTTAAGGAAGTTTTTTCTTGCCACTATTGGCTCTACTTTGCTCATTACAGATAAAAATGAAAAAAAAAAAGCTCAATTCATAAATATGATTTTTTTAATTCTATATATTCTTTTTAAAATATTTTTTGTAAAGCTCCTCAGGCTTCATAAAAATGAGCTGGTCTTTATTGCTGATGGAGCTTGTGTTAAGTTACCAGGTGAGGTTCTCTGCCAGGTGAACACCAAGGAATCTGGTGCTCGTAATGATCTAAACAAAGGATATGTCTACAGTATGTTCACTTCAGAGTGGTTGCTCTGTGCTCTCCTGAAGTCACCAAACATCTCTTTAGTTTTCTCGCTTTGGTTCAGAGACAGGTTTTTGGCTCTAGATCAGGCTGTTTCAACTAGGAGAGTGCTGACTCATTGTTCTTGCTGATGAGACCCACCATGTCGTGTCATTGCGAACTTGATGATGTCCTATGAGCTTTGAATTACTGCCCAGTTGAAGGTCTGCAGAGTAATCAGTAGTGGACAGCACACAGCTGTGAGGAACCCCAGTGCTCAGTGTGGTGCTGCTGGAAATGCTATTCCCAACTGACTGAGGTCTCCCAGGTGCTTTTAATTCAGGTGCTGAGGAATAATTGTGATGAATGCTGAACTGAAGGTAAAAGCTAATGCTTCTGCTTCAGAATTGAACTGGGACAGAAATTCAAGCTGGAAGCCACAAAACCAGTATCTAACAATATAACAGCACTAATATCCTCCTAGTGCCTTGCGATGGGTTGGCACTCCATCCAGGATGTATCCTGCCTTGATGCCCGATGACACCTGAGATAGGCACAGGCTCCCCGTGACCCGAGTAGTTCGGATAAGCGGTAGAAAATGAATGAATAAATGAATATCCAACTAACCCTAAACCTGTAAAACTAGCAGGCTACAATTTATTAACTAAATGAGTTTCAATTATGGTATATTATGTCTTGAAAGTGCAGGTTTTGCCAGCCAATTAGCAGCATAACAGTTCGAAACTAGATTGTAAAGTTTGTTGTGACAAACTTTGATGTTGGCTTTGACAAAGCAAGTATTCGCAAAGGCCGGTGTTTTTTGGAGGCAAGTGGACAGAAAGCTAGGGTGCCAAAACATTTGGAGGCAAATGGAGACGAGCATGTGACGTCATCAGAATACCCGTGAGGAAGTTCCCCACATTGTTCTGAGTGTTTTGATATGTCACATGTCGATGTTGTAAAAAGTTTTTTGATTTTGCATATAATGGGGATGGGGCTGTGGGACAAACGAAAGGCCAGTCGGTACACCACTCTAAAACTTTGTTCAGAGTATCACCCTAAAGGAGCTGGTCGAGTTTGGTGTAGATAGTTTGAAAGCTTGCTGAGTTATAATCCTCCAAAGTTTATAATGGGAGTCTATGGGAAAAAAGGCCACTTTGAGACCCGGTACCGGAAGTACCAGTACTCAGATCGCTTAGAAAAGCAACAAACTTCAGTCCAGGATCTACAACATATCCGAATTTGGTTCATGTGGCTTGAAAGCCCTAGGAGGAGTTACTCATGATAAATTTTTGTCTAAGCTTAAATAGGAAAACAGAATGTTGGCTTCTACAAAGCCAACATAATAAGTCCAATAATAGGCCAGATCACTCAGATATCTCCCGATGGGCCATCCTGGGATGTGTTGCTCTATACAGGCAACAAACACCACATGATGTGTCCAGATCACCAAATCTCTCCTATTTAAAACTATCATCTCAAAAAACTTACATGCATTTTAATGAAATATGTATTAAAGCACCCCATTTTTTGGTTTACAGGAAACTGATTAAAGAAAATTATTTACAAAAAAAAAAAAAAGGTTAACACTGAGTGCTAGTTTGAATGTGAATGTAATAGGATTCTATTTTTAACACAATACTGGTTTTGAAATTATTAACACATCCAATAAGTATTTCAGGAGCTCTCCTCTGGTGTGAATAACATCGCTCAACCCTGGATCTCACGCTGTAATGTCTAACAAGGTGGGAGACACATTTAGAGGATCAGTGAACGCTCTACCAAGTGGAACGCTAGCAGATACTTTAAGTTCCCTACATGGACTGACATGCACTATTCGAGATGGCCATCACCAGGAAAAAAAACAGGAACTGCATATGCTGTATAGCCATTTCTTTTATTTGGATTTGACTGTGTATGGTCATTTTCTTAATAAAAGATTAATAACCTCCTAGCAGGGGGGCACGGTGGCTTAGTGGTTAGCATGTTCGCCTCACACCTCCAGGGTTGGGGGTTCGATCCCCGCCTCCTCCTTGTGTGTGTGGAGTTTGCTAGTTCTCCCCGTGCCTCGGGGGTTTCCTCCGGGTACTCCGGTTTCCTCCCCCGGTCCAAAGACATGCATAATAGGTTGATTGGCATCTCTAGAAAATTGTCCGTAGTGTGTGATTGCGTGAGTGAATTAGAGCGTGTATGTGCCCTGCGATGGGTTGGTGTATCCTGCCTAGATGCCCGATGACGCCTGAGATAGGCACAGGCTCCCCCGTGACCCGAGTAGTTTGGATAAGCGGTAGAAAATGAGTGAGAGTGAGTAACCTCCTGGCAGAGGTAAGCTTTTACTTTATAACCTTGTGGCAATAACAGTACATTAATAATCATACACCTTCATTAATATTTACTTAAATATGAACTACCGATAAGTTAAGGTCTGTATTAAAATCCAAACGTAACTAATTCATTACCATGTGCTTTAACGTCACATTAGTTCATATTTAAGCATGCATTTATTCAGGTATTAGTAGATGCTTATTCATTAATCTTAAAGATTTAATGGGAGGTTTTTAACTGATATGTGAAAGTATCCACTCTTTCTGTTAAGAGGTTCTATGCAAAACTGGCTCACTGTGTACACTAACTTTCCATCTGAGGGGGCTACAGAAGAAACACACCAGTCTTGCTATTTTTAGACGTTGTAAACAGCTAACATGGTTCAAGATGGTGCTATAACATGCTTTCATTTCTTCAGCGAGTGTTCTGAGCTACATGATTACATTGTCACACTCATGCATCAAATCTGTGCAGAGACAGTGCAGATTTAATACTGAACTCCCTGATGATTTAACACGTCAGGGATGGTTTTGACACTCTCAATTATTTTCCCCACATCCTTAAGGCAAAGAAAATGTCAACCGGAATGTTGGTGACGGACTAATAGATATAAAAGAACAAATCAATAAAACACACCGAATCATGTTGCAAAACATTTATCAAGTGTTGTGAAATTAGGCAGTGTTGCCAGATAAAGCCTCTGACTCAGTGAGGTGAGCTTTGGGAAGTGAGAGAATGCTCAAAAACAATGAGCTCCATGAGAAAAGGCGAAAATATACCTAGATATTTTACGGGTAACAATTCTGTGCTGGAACCCCAATGTGTATACATGTAACAGGTTTTGGGGCAGATGTGGGGTGGGAGTTTTGGGTAGTTGATTACTGTACATGTGAATATTTTAACTGTTTAATGTATATCAGCTTTACCGCCAACAGTATATTGTACCAACACCAAGTAAGTTAATTATTACTGACATGACTACATAAATGTATATATCTCAACCAGCTATTGTGGTCCTTTAGAAATCAATTTGTGCAGGCTAACACAAGATGAAAACCTGTATCTGAGGTTGCCGGTAGTTGTACAATGCATACCTTCAGGGTTAGAGGTCATTTGGAATGATGACAAATAGGCTGATATATTTATCCTTCAGTTTTTATATACACACAACAAAATACACTAGTCTACCAGTTCCGCTTTCCTTTTTTGTCTTTCTCTCTCTCTCTCTCTCTCTCTCTCTCTCTCTCTCTCTCTCTCTCTCTCTCTCTCTCTCTCTCTCTCTCTCTCTCTCTCCTATGCCAGGGGCAATGTTCAACCTTAAATTCACAATGGTCATAAGGATTAGGATTCCTAAAACCATCTTCTTAATGACTTTAGGCCCATTAAGTGACTCGATACCACTGGCACAGTGCCTCCACTCACTCCGTGTGTGTGTGTGTGTGTGTGTGTGTGTGTGTGTGTGTGTGTGTGTGTGTGTGTGTGTGTGTGTGTGTGTGTGTGTGTGTCTCCTAACAGTGTGACCATTGCTGGCAGTAGCAACAATACACTTCCTCTCTCTACATCCCCTTTTGCATGATCCTGTTACCTCTGAAACGATACTACCTGACATGGATTTCCCTGAGGTGGTGAACCTGGCAAACAGCATGAAAGATAACCTTGAGGTACACTACTGAATAAAATGCATGAAACTAAAGCTGCTAAAGTTGTTATGGCATAGCCAGAGGATGTAAAAACACTTATTAATCGGTAATCTGATCATGCTGCTTCTTTTTCCAACTTAAATCAGTTTTGACTTTTGAGCTAGTCTTGGTTGCACACTCTAACAACAATGTATTTAAGAAATATAGAACACTTGGCTCATTTCTTGGTGACTTCTGAAAACTTAGGTATTTTTTGTTTTAAATAATTTAAATACAGTTTCTTCTGTGTTTTATATATACAGCCATGAGGGTGCAACATGCAACTAACTATTATATAGTTCACATTTTGAAATCAGACCCAATTGTTGTCACCAGGCCAAAATAAATTTCTGGACCTGACAGAAGTCATGTACACTTTTTTAAAGTCTTTTAAAACCTGTAAACTTGCAAAGTTGGTATTTAATACAAATACAATATTCTAAATGAACAGCAAATATGTTTTAAATGGATACAGATACAAAAAGGAAGTACACTATTATATTTCTTCGAGACAAAAATGTTCACAGGGCACCTGGAGCACAGAGATGGGGATCGTTCAGGATGCAACAAACAAGTCAGATGAACCAGAGGTTTTAGTTTCATACAGGTGTAAGCAATACACTATATTGCCAAAACTATGTGGACACCTGTCCATCTCACCCATATCTTGTGCTTCCTCAAACATATCAACAAGCACAACTGTATAGTAATGTGGTTTATAGAAACATGAGATGCACCATCCAGTGAGTGAAGATTAGATGAGTAATATCACCTCAAATGGAATACAAATTTTTTTGATGCTAACTGGAATATAAGCTGCTTTCCAGTTGCCAATGACAAATTATGCCAGAAACATACAGTATAACAAGACACCGCTTTAGCAGGATATGGTGAATTTTATAAATGTCGAAATGTAAACTACACGTGTGCTAGTATGCAATTTGTAAAATGTTGTGAGTATTGAGTGCATGAAGTTTGCCACATTTCACACTTACATGTTTTGCTTGAGTAAGTATGTTATTTCATACAGTCAAGTACATCATAGTGCACTTCTTCTTGTTGGAATTTTAAGTGCGAACACATCACACATTGTAGACAGTATATACAGGATAACAAAATGGCACAGAATAGTACATAAGTGATTTGGGACATGGGGGGGGGGGGCACACGGTGGCTTAGTGGTTAGCACGTTCGCCTCACACCTCCAGGGTCGGGGTTCGATTCCCGCCTCCATCTTGTGTGTGTGTGTGGAGTTTGCATGTTCTCCCCGTGCCTCGGGGGTTTCCTCCAGTTACTCCGGTTTCCTCCCCCGGTCTAAAGACATGCATGGTAGTTTGATTGGCATCTCTGGAAAATTGTCCATAGTGTGTGATTGCATGAGTGAATGAGTGTGTGTGTGTGTGTGTGTGTGTGTGTGTGTGTGTGTGTGTGTGTGTGTGTGTGTGTGTGTGTGTGTGTGTGTGTGCCCTGCGATGGGTTGGCACTCTGTCCAGGGTGTATCCTGCTTCGATGCCCGATGACGCGTGAGATAGGCTCCCCGTGACCCGAGGTAGCTCGGATAAGCAGTAGAAAATGAATGAATGAATGAATACTGTTACCCGAGGTAGTTCGGATATGCGGTAGAAAATGAGTGAGTGAGAGTGATTTGGGACACACTGTACCTTTGGACCTACTGTATGGTAGAGTTGGGATTAAAGAACACATCATGCTGATTATGCTGCACTTCTATATCTGGGTGCAAAAATAAAAACCTTTTTCTTTGTGAATCAGATACAGATACAGATTTTTTAAATATTAATACTAAGCAGATACACATAGTGATATTTTGTCTTACTGTGCCTAAGATGTATAAAAAAGGACACAAACAATACTGAGACTAAATGGGCAGGGACTCAGGCATATGTATACCTATATGCATACAGTATGCAGCCTGCCTCCTTTAGACACCAGTGTTTACATCTTGTTCCTGGTTCAGCTGATGTAGATTTGCTGCACTTACTGCATGGCAACTTTTTTTTTGACTCACTTGTAAGTTGTTTTGCATGAAAGTGTCACAATAAATGTAAATGTAGCTTTTCAACTGTAGTCATGTGCATTGGATGAAAGAGACACACATACAGCCTGACATCCTGGCCCCTGTGTTAATCTCGTTTTCTATTTTTTTCACTCTCGCTCTCTCTTTTTAACAATAAAGCATGTGACTTGTGGCTTATCATACGACAATGTGACGTGTGGGTTCAGGGATATGTCCATAGAGTCTGTTCATTCTCCAAAGTGCTCACTATAGTCACCTATTGTGCTCTTTCCATGTTGGAGAATGAATGGTGGATAACAAGCATATAGTCCCACAATGTCCACCACTTGATGCGAAAGCATGGCCTGGCTGTCTCTCATGTGACCTGCTCGGCATGCACATGATTGGACGATGAAGAGGCTCATTGTTGTTGTTTTTCACACCAACCAATTCTTGCAGTAAGGCACAATCTCATTTTGCCAAGTAGAGCAGCTTCTTTTATTCATACGAACATACACACACACAGACACACACACGTTTTCTGAGAACATGCAGTCAACCAACCCCAAGTGTTTGCACAAATTGCCAGCTCTTCGGTGAAGTGCTCGTTGAATTCTTGATGAAATATTAAGCATGCCACTTTTAAGTACGTGTTACTTTAAAGCCCTTATTACAACATGCCTAAGGTGGGAATATATTGCATTTCTCCTTAGGGTAAGAACTTTGTTTAGTTTTTTATTTATTTATTTTATTGTGTATACTTAAAAGGACATCATGGGTACAGAGGTAAAAAGTGATGACCCCTCCCCACACCCTGCCTCCTAAAGAACACAAGGCTAAAACAGAACAGGTCAAATGAAGCACAAAGATATGAACTGCATGACTGGCAGCTTATTGTTGTATTTCTGTAGAAGGAGCCGGAATGGACATTGGAGTGCACTGAGCAGCTTTGGGGTTCAAAGGTCAAGCAGCTTGTCCTGTTTGCCTTAAAACTCATTTCACAAAAAAAAAACAAGAAAAAAAAAACATTGCCACAAACCAAACATCATGAAAAAAAGATTTATTAATCTTACATCTGCTAAAGACTGGCCATCAGGATGATGACTTTTTTGGTGTAACTACCCATAAATCCGCTTTTAAGAGGATCATTTATGTGGTAATAAACCATATAATGGAGGCATTAAGAAACCGAGATCATGGTCTCTGTGGCCTTAAACAGTGGTTTGAAGCTGAACGTTTGCGTAAGTATCTGAGAATATACAATCATGGCCAAATTACACCAATGGCATCAGGACATTAATCATCACACATGGGACCAAACAGATGAAAAAGACATTCTTCACCAGCACATGCTTGCAGCTGTCTCAGATCTTTTCACTTTACGGGTAGAGGAGAGACACAGCTGTGTGTATTTGCTTTTCTCTAACCACATAGCTTGAAGACTGAGAGGATGTGCACCTGTGAATGCATCCTCCTCTTTGACCTGAACCACAAACCACAAGAGCACCAAAGAATCTTCTCCCAGGAACCAAACTACAGTACAGTTCTGCTCATAGACAATATTCTCCTTCCACTAGAACCTTCATTATCAGATGGTCTGAGTTCAGTTTCTGGACTTTGCAGCATTAGCAATGGTTTCATTTCTTCACTTCATACAATCTCTATTTTATCTTCCAACACCATGAAATTTCCTTCTACAGTATGTGCATCTATTTGTTTGGTTTCTCAGTCGATTCACTGAGCCTCATTGAGACTAATGCATGCATGGAATATATTTCAAGCATAAACTCAGCTAGTCTTTTATTTGTTATGCATCATCTTTCTATAAAATCATCTTACACAGAAGTTCCAGAAGCTTTTAGCTAAGAGGAATTCAAGGGCAGAAATTTGTTATTTAAAATGAATGTTTTATTATTCTGCTCATGTGACGAACATCTCTCCAGCTGCATCACAAACCACTGGGACTTGTTCAAACATGCAGTCCAGGCAGCAGTGGGAAAATCAATGGCACATGGTGAGACATTTAAGATGTCAGATGTCAGTGACACAATTTATCGTCAGTTTCAAATGATTTAAAGGAAACAGTGTGATAATGATCTGTAAATTATGCAAGTCACAACCTGTGGAGACCCATGTACAGTAAGATCTACAGGTAATCCAATAGCACTCTGAATAAGGTAGACTAGCTATCCAGATCTATATGTTATAATACAAAATTAAGATTAAGGTATTACTCTAAAATTTGGTCAAATTTTACTTGGTAAATTCTTAAGCTGTAAATTTGCACTGATTTTTGAAATATTAATCAGAACACTTAGGTGTGTTTCATAGTTTTCAACCTAGGATTGATCATGCCAATCAAAAAGGTTTATATGACATGGTTTGCAAAAGTTCTTGTTTACTGTTTTAGGGATGGGGTAACTCAGTGGTTAACCTACTGATCAGAAGGCCATGAGTTTGAATCTCAGGTACAGCAAGCTGCCACTGCTGGGCCCCTGAGCAAGGCCCTTAACCCTCAATTGCTTAGTTAAAATATCACTCTGTCACTCTGGATAAGGGTGTCTGTGAAATGTCAATCTACGTTTTGGAGGAAATGGAATGCTGACTGGATTTCTGGACCATCATCTTTGCATCCCTATGCTTTGCTAATGTTCTTGTGGCTAGATGGGCACCCAGTCTGCCACACTCCAAAATGCTGTGGAAGATTATAAGAGGTGTGCGGGAAAATGGGTGGATATAGGAAGTTCAAAAAAGCACATGTGGGTGTGATTGGGCAGGTAGACATGTACTTTAAGTCATATGGTGTATGAAACTTGTGATCCTTTTTGTTGGTGTCTGTGTCTGTGTGTGGTGGTGGTGGTGGTGGTGGTGGTGGTGTGTGTGTGTGTTATACTTTGGTATTGGGTTCCGGGTGGGGTTTGAAGTGCTGGCAGTGTCTTTTGGGTAATTGTCTTGCTGCAAGATGTTACTCCCAATTAGATGGGACACAAAAAAGAAACCAGATTATTTATGTAGACTCCTGAATTAATTCATAATTTCAATAGCCATAATTTTGGTAGCGATTAATCTTGGTTCCAGAAATTTTGGGAGTCATATTTGTCTTTCTTTGCAAATTCCATTCTGGCCTTCTGACTCTTACTACTGATGAGTCTCTTGTCTTGTGTTATGGCTTTTCTTTTTCATGTTATGGCTTTTCTTTTTCATGTTATGGTTTTTCTTTTTCTTTTCTTTTTCACAGGCTCTAGACAACTCATTTCAAATTCCTTCTTTTCTGAGCTTCAAAATAACTAGCTTTTCTCCCATACACAGCTCTCTGGTCTTCATGTTGGTTTATCCTTTTTAACAAGAAGTGCAGTTTTCAGGTAAAACCCATCTCTCAAACAAAGAGAAGACATTCAGAGCTATGAACTGTGTAAAACAATCAATTTAACAGGACGCACACAGTCCAATGTTCCAATATTTTTGATTGCTTAAAAAAATGTGTGTATTCGAAAATCCGATGTTTTGCTGGTTAACGTCTAGATGTAAATATCTGTAAATGAAAGCTGAAATTCTATTCTGATCTACTTGCTATTTCAATACTTTCAGAAATAGGGATGTAGTCCAGCTGGGTCTATGATGATGTCATCTGTCAGCTATAAAATATGGCTTAATGAATTTTATTGTCCATAAAAATCACCTCTTGTATGCCAGACAGCATTTATGCTCAGTCGATTGACTTGGACTGATTTCCACTAATATAATGTAAAAGTACAGCAGATGTTAATAACTGTAATCAGTAGATATTGGTATATACATCTAAAATATGTCTACATCTAAAAAATTTATGAATAGCCCTGCAAATAGTGCTAACACCCCTAACACCACACTTAATTTGACAAATGTTATCTTATCACTCATCTCATGCCCTATGATTCAATAAATGCTTGAACCTGTTCATTGCAATATGGTCTTCACTCATTTTGGTTTCTGTTTCTTTATTGACATCCTGACTTCAATTGCATAACACCTGCTTCAACCACAGTTGTGCAGGGTGGGGTAAACTGTCTGACATAATAACCTCCACAAAGCCTCCAATAGACAGATGGAACTTAGAAAAAAAAACACAGTAAACAGATAATGGTTTACATGGGATTATGTGAATAATCTGCAATGAATTGCGAGTAACAAGTAAACATATGTGTACATCATGTGAACATGTGATTATTCATGTGAGATAATACACTTCTGAAAAAATATCATACCACATACCCTACATGTGAAAATTAATTATTTGTCTGCAAAACTTGTGAGAAAGGGTATTGTGTGTGACAAATGAAAGACATTTCACTATTATAAATTCAAATGTATTTGAAAATATGTCATTTTCTATACTGCTTTTCTTTCACAGAGGTGTAAGGAGTCTGTGTCTCAGGGTACAAGGTAGGGTAATCCCCAGAGGGGGCAGCGAGAGTATCACAAAGAGATTATGCAAACTCCATACATGCAGGGCAGAGGAGGCATTTGAACTGCCAACCCCGTAGGTGTGAAGCAAATGTGCCAACCACTAAGCCACCATACCCACCGTATGCCTTTATAAACAAATAAAATATCGAAGAGTTTCGGTCTTCATTTTTTTCTTTTGGAGGCTGAATTTCTGGCTCTGCTGCACAACTGAAAACATAACTAGCGGAGACAGATGGGCAAAATTACCCACTTTACAACAGAAGTGAATAAGTGTACTTTATTAAAGCCGATACAATATATTTGGAGAAAAAATGACCAATATTGCCTTTGCCTGATATACTTTAAGCATTTAAGAGAACACATCCTTTACATCTATGGTCCCAGGGTGTTTCATCAGGAGGTGGGAAAATGTTGTGACATTATAGGGATTTAGGGAGCAAGTTAAATGATACTATTTTACTAACTATTTTTTTTCCTGAGCTTCGCATTAATTCCTATGAGATAAACTTCTCACTTGTCCCATAATTTTACTAATTAACATTATATTGCCAGAAGTATGTGGTCAATTGACCATCCCATATGCTTGTTAAAGATCCCATTCCAGGTTTAGTCCCACCATTGTTGTTATAATAATCTCCAATCTTGTGGAAAGGCTTTCTTTTACATGCTTCTTTTTGGAGCATATGTGTGTGTATTTGCTAATTCAACCACAAGAGCATTAGTGAGGTCAGGGCCCTGTGAAGGACACTTAAGTTTATCCACTCCATGCTTGGCAAACCATGTGTTACTAGACCTTGCTTTGTGCATGGGGGCACCGTGCACCCAAAATGGGTTTGGGCCTCTTAGTTCTAGTGAAAGGAAATAGTAATGCTACGGTTATTCTTAACAGTTTTGGCTATATGGCCAAAAGCACATGAACACTTGACCCAAATATATGCGTCAAGTGTCCACATGCTTTTTGCCTTATATAATATATCTGATTCAAGTTCAAGTTGAAGTAATTTTCTTGTGCCACTGGAAATCTGCTATAGTAATAAATGCTGAAATAAATCTTCCTCTTTCCAATTATTCTGAAATTTAAAATGTCCTCTTATGGAAATAAAATAACTACACCTATTGACTTAACAATACCTTGTGTGGTGTTGGGACAAATTGTTTTTATACTGGGTGTAGGCAAACCTTTGGCCTTAAATGGTTTAGGGTTTGTAATCTATTATCTTTTATCTGTTTATTATCAGTATAAATGAAAAATAATCTGTTTTAATGAAGCACAGACCCAATAGCATTGATGCAGTCAATTCTCCAAATGGCAGCAATTATTCAGTGAAATGAAATGCAAAGATAAGCAGGCAGCATTTGTATTGTCAGAGCAGGTCAGTGATAAAAACAACAGAATTATTGGAAACACACAGGATTGTTCAGGATTTTACTAAAATGTACGATTACATGTATATTCTAAAATTTGAAGGCAAACTTTCAGTGTAGTAGCTTTAGTTATGTAATGTACTTAATATAGAACCCATTCAGTGTGTACAATGATGGGAAGTTCTATTGCTGACTCTGTGCTAATTTATTAGACCATTCGATGAAGCTCTTTGAGTTTCATGATGTTTAAAAGTCTGATACAGGCTCTAGACAACTCAGTGTGTGAGGTCTTCTGATGTTGTATAATAGGCTGATGCTAATGAAAAATGCTTAGTCTGGTATGTGATGTATTTTCTTTAACTCTGCACTGAAATAGTGAAAACATGGTAGTGTAGATAATAATCTCAGGAGCTCACTGCTGTAAATCCATTGCCCCATAAGTGTTCCCTCAGGCTGTGGCAGGTATTTTGTTGATTTGAGGAACTGCCAGAAATAATACAAATTGCCGTGTCAGATAAAGAGTGAATGTTTTTGTATTATCTAGTAATTATATTTACAATTACATAAGTAATATAAAGGTAAAGACCTTTTATAGAGTAGGTAGTATCCTTGACATTTGGCAGATGCTCTTATGCAAAGCGACTTACATTTATATCATTTAAAACAATTGAGGGTTAAGTGCCAGGTTCAAGGGCCCAGGAGCGGTAGCTTCCGATTAGCAGTCCGACACCTTAACCACTAAACCTCCACTCAATTACCAAGTAATGACAATCAGCCTTCAGCACTTAGAAAACAGTGATTTTGCTTGTCTCTACCCACTTTAACTAATTACAATACTTATTACCTTATTCGTATTGATCGTATTGATCAATAAAATACTGAAAGTTCTACCATCTTTAAGTATGTAAACTCATTTAATATTTCATCATTTTTCATGAAATATGTACATTTCATTTGTTTTCTCCCAACAATATTCATTCGGGGGGGGAGCACAGAGGCTTAGTGGTTAGCACGTTTGCCTCACACCTCCAGGGTTGGGGGTTTGATTCCCGCCTCCGCCTTGTGTGTGTGGAGTTTGCATGTTCTCCCCGTGCCTCGGGGGTTTCCTCCGGGTACTCCGGTTTCCTCCCCCGGTCCAAAGACATGCATAATAGGTTGATTGGCATCTCTGGAAAATTGTCTGTACTGTGTGATTGCGTGAGTGAATGAGAGTGTGTGTGTGTGTGCCCTGTGATGGGTTGGCACTCCGTCCAGGGTGTATCCTGCCTCGATGCCCGATGACGCCTGAGAGGCACAGGCTCCCCGTGACCCGAGGTAGCTCAGATAAGCGATAGAAAATGAATGAATGAATGAATGAATATTCATTCAACACTGTTATCTGCATTTTGCAGACACCCTTATCCAGGGAATTTTACATTTCATCTCACTTTATACAACTGAGGGTTAACGGCCTTGCTCAGGGGCCCAGCAGAGGCAGCTTGGTAGAACTGGGATTTGAACTCACAACCTTAAAATTGGTAGGCCAACACCTTAACCACTAAGCTACCACAACCCACACAGCTGAGCACATTCACCCCATATGAGCTATTTGGAATATTTTTTATTTTATGTCACAAGAATTCTACAAGAACCTGCATCGTCTGAATTTCTCGAAGATCTTGATAACAAAACAATTCGCAGATTTTTTCATGTTTTATATATTTTCACTGATTTTGTGAAATTGTCGACAATATGTTTCAAAAAGCACAAGCTGGTTATTCAAATTCTAGATTGAAAGAATGAAGTTAAGTTATTAGAATGTCCCTCATGTCATTAGCATGGATGTTAGTTAACCAAATGTTTACTCATTTTAATTCGCTAGAAAATTTACTTTTAACTTTATGACTCGAAACTTGTTAACACATTCTGAACGATCGAGCTCATTTTCTTAGACTTACTGTTAACAGATATTGGAGTTTAACATTATAGAACATTATAGAATCACTTTTATGTTAAATGATGTTAAGGATTTCATGATGATGAGTAGTTAAGAATATTTTGGCAGCTGTAGTGTGTAGTGTGACCCTGGGGTGTTTTTTTGTGTCTGATTCTGTCTGACTCATATTGAATAGTTTATGGAACATTGAATACTGAAAGTGTTTGCCTACTTAAGAAACTGTTGTTTATTTAAATAAGAACCTGTAAACCATTAATCCAACTTTGCCTCTTGGCAAACACTTGAGTAAACATAGCAGCCTCTGGATTTTCTTTGACTGTTACGCAGTGGTCCATTGAAGCATGAAGCGTAATCTGTTAGATAAGAGCAGTAGTTAACAGCTTGGATTGTGTAGGGGTGTAGGTGAACACAGGACACCTGTTTTCTGCTCAAAGGTGCATGGGGGGATGTCTGTAAATACTTTTGGGTTTGGTCTCAGAATACAGAGCACTAAGCTGTATCTTTCCTCAAGACTAGGGTGCTATCATTAATTGCACACCTTCCTACCGCGTTATTGTGAATTATTTACCTAGAAATGTGCTAGTAGTATAACTTTACTTTTATTCATATTTTTATTTACTTATACAGTATGCAGTAAATGTGTACAGTACTAGGTAATACATTTGTCTGGAATGCATGGACTTTTTCCTGTTTTGGACACTAGGGGGACATTTTTTTCAGTTTGTTTACCTGTGCCATGTGTCTTTGTTTTTGTTTTTTTGTATCACGTGTGTTAGCCCTGCCCTTTCCTTATCCGTTCCCGCCTCTGCATACATGTTCCTTGTGTTTCAATGATTGTCACCCCTATTTATACCGGTTGTCTTGCTTCTGTTTTTTGCTGAGTCCTTGTCTCTTTGTTTGTTGTACCTGTGATCCTGTGTTCCTATGTTTCCAGTTTCCTAGTGTTTCTTGCCCTTTGTTATTTTTTTTCTTAATAAACCCCTTTTATGTTATTCCTGCATTTGGGTCTTTTTATTCGTTGAGACACCTCAGTTTGTTGACAAGATATAAGGACAATATTATTAGCAGGACAATAGTATATCTACCACTCCAATGACAAAAAGTACAGGATAGTACAGGACCATTTACTATTTACTATAGTAGAGGACAAAGTACTATTCAAGAATATTCAAAGGCCACATATAAATATATCAATGTATGGAGCGCAAATTCTGGCATAAAGCAAACATAGCCGTAAGTGTGTATTTTAAATGCAACAGTCATAAAAATATTTAATCCCCTGAACTCTGCAACTACTATGAATAACAAAGAATGTAATCCTCTTACTGATCCTGAGAGCCGATGATAGGGATGCAACCAATTGCATTATTTGGATTCAACAGATGACCTGTTCTACGCTAATACAGAACAAATCGAGATAGTAAAATGCAAATAGTGGGCTTTCATCGAGCATTTCACATTTCATGAATACAGTTAGATGTAAAGACGAGGTTCATGAGCATGAACCAGTCTTTAGTTTCTGCCTTGTCAGGATTGTGATGGTTTAATTGATGCTACTAGTCTGTTTGCTGGGAAAATAGAAATATCAACTAACTTCATTATAAACTACTGTGGACTGGTACAAACACAAATAATTAATGCCGTAAAAAACATTTACACACAGACGCATGCCTAAACAAATATAGTTGAGGCCCGTTGTGAACACTTATGAGGTTAATAAACTGTCAGGGCCAAAGTTCACAGAAAATACTGATACTGTAATGGCATGAGTTTTCCCCCCAGTGTTTCAAAGGGTGTGGGGTATAACAGTAGTGTACAAATTGAATAGAAAAAAAAAACCACTCCGCTTTAGTCACACTCACTTTGAATTTAAATCTGAATACAGATAAAGATTTTTGCAGCACTATACAGACGCAGACAGCTAGTATATTGTCTAGAAAGTTTCATCTGACTTTAGCACTGTACATTTTGTGACATTTGAGAAAGTATTACGAAGTAGATATCTGGCAAAATTATTTTCCAGTGCTAGGTCAGTTTCCCAGCTATTAAAGACAGTTTATTTTATTATGCAGTTTACTTTATGTATTCACAGCTAAAAATCTCTTTATTCTTCATGGTGGCCTACTGCAAACTGCATAAATCATCAATAATTAACCTATGCTTTAACAATATGTTTAAAAAGAAATACGAAAGGGAAAAAAAAGACCACCCTCGTGTTTCCTCTGTCCGCTTAAATGCCCACTTAAATGATCTCTTTACATGTTCATTTTTTTTTCCTATGGTCTATTGTTCTCCTGTGGGTGCTGCTTATTTTTTTAAGCTTCCTTAATTGTTTTTGCACTTTTAACTGCTGAAGAGTCTGTCAGTCTGTGCTGAAAGGAGATGAATCACAGAAAAGCAGATGAAAGAGGAAATTATAACCAGTATCCTTGTAGACAACATCAAAAAGAGGCCCCTGATCTAAGCAGAGAAAGACAGACAGAAGGGACTTACAGTTTCCTGGCAGTGGTGCTGGACACCGGACATGGCTTTGGACATCAAAGGACATCAAACCCCCACGAAGTCCTGAACAAGAGGAAATGTATTCATGTGTTCTGTATGCTTTATACACATATTCAAATAGACTGACTTACTAAAGCAAGAAATACACAATAACCCAGGGTTACATTTACATATTTTAAGTGTGTATATATACAGTATGTAGTGTATAGACGTTTTTAAGAACTGATAAAAAGGGGTATTTTCTTAAATCCCAGGAAGAACATTATTCATCTATCTAATACGCTCTTTAGAAACAGATCTTTGGATTGTTAATGGCTCTATGTGTATGTTGCCCCCTTGGACAATAACGATCACACCGTTTTGAGTTTTCTGTAGATTTATTTGCCCCGTTCGTTCTTATATTATTTTATGCCACATATTCGGGGTCAGAACACACTTTCATGTTACAACATCCACATACATACACTTTTTTTTCTTTTTTCTTTTTTTTTCTTTCTTCTACACTCCTGTGTTTTTGTGTCTACCGCGCCACCACCAGTATGGGTTCACTATATTTTTTAAATACGATTTTTTTTAACAAATTGTCTAACAATAAACATACATAAATAAGTATAAACAAATTAAACAATTAATCTGAATTATTGGAGTTATTTGATAAGTAATAGGTCACTACATGTACTTCCTGAAATGATTTATATAAGGAAAACTTTCTGCTGTAAGACTCCACATAGAGAAAAAAAAGACAAATTAGCATTAGCATGCTATAGATTTCCAAACCTGTTTGTCTAACTGATTACTTGTCTTTGTTCTTGCCTATAGTTTGGGTACAAGGATTTATATAAAATCAAGAAACTGTTGCATGGAAACTTGATTTTCAATATCCAGCTTTTAATAACGTTCCCTGCTGAGTCATAGGTTGGAATAAATCAGACGTTATGAGACTGAAGATGATGAGACTGGAAAAGAGTGGCGTCCTAAGGGGAGGGGGGTAGATTAGTCTGTCTGCAAGGGTGTTCTTTTGAACTCCAAAAAACACAGGACAAAACACTTTATTTTGGACCGCACTGATGTGGCTGGATGACAAAATAAAGGAACAGAGGATGCAATTAGACTGTCAGAGAAACTTTCACATTAAATTAACGACCAGTATCTAATTTCCTTTGTTTGTTTTTTTTTCTCTGTCAGAAACTCTGTCTTACAAACCAGAGACAGGCTTCTACAATATACTGTAACTCAACATTATTCTGCAACTTGTGTAAGGGTTTCATCTAACAACTCAAAATATCATCGTATTATTTAAATGAGATACTGACGAGGATTTTCTGTCATGTGACATAAATGTTGTTTTAAATAAAGACTTCACCTATGTGGGTTTCCTCTCAGTGCTTCGGCCGTCTCTCACCTTACTAAGTGGATTTGTTGCTACAAATCCAGGCTTGGAAATCATTTTTGACATCAACGGATAATTTAACATTTTTATTCTCACATAATGCTCCTAAATGGTATATATAGCCAAAATCAAACGTTAATTCCAATTCTTTTACACTGTGGGCTGTATGTAAGCCTAAGCCTAATATAATCCTAATATAATGAAAGCGTATGTCTGGAACGCTAAACATACCCAGCATTGTATACTGTATGTATTTAAAAGAATATGACCACACACGGTTAGCACGTTTGCCTCACACCTCCAGGGTTGGGGGTTCGATTCCCACCTCCGCCTTGTGTGTGTGGAGTTTGCATGTTCTCCTCATGCCTCGGTGGTTTCCTCCGGGTACTCCGGTTTCCTCCTCCGGTCCAAAGACATGCATGGTAGGTTGATTGGCATCTCTGGAAAATTGTCCGTAGTGTGTGAGTGTGTGAGTGAACAAGATTGTGTGTGTGCCCTGTGATGGGTTGGCACTCCGTCCAGGGTGTATCCTGCCTCGATGCCCGATGACGCCTGAGATAGGCACAGGCTCCCCGTGACTCAAGGTAGTTCAGACAGGCGGTAGAATATGAATGAATGAATGAATGAATGAATGAATGAATGAATGAATGACCACACACACACTCACAGACGTTTACTGTTTGTGCTTTTCCATAACACTGGAGATGATTATCAAAATATTTCATAATGCATTGTTACATATCATTAGAAATAGAAAATAATGCCTATCCCTAGTCTGTTTTAGAAGTTGTTATCTTATTCTCACAAGTTACATGTCTAAAGCAGCTTAAACAAAATGGGATTTTATGCTGAGGAAATGTTTATAAGATAAATATACATTGCTTGTTTATCTATCAACTGTAGTAATGTAAAGATAGCATTTTAGCATTTGCTGCACATGAAATCTTTCAAGGAACATTAATTCAATTCAATTCAAGTTTATTTGTATAGCACTTTTTACAACTGACATTGTCTCAAAGCAGCTTTACAGAACATAAACATAAAACAAAGGGTTATTATAAGAATAATATAAAGATTAATAGAATACAAAATTCAAGATTAATATTAGATAGATTTAGTTCACAATGTGTACGTATACATCCCCAAGGAGCAAGGCTGAGGTGACTCAGGCAGCAGTGGCTAGATGGTAAGGAAGAAACCTCGAGAGGAACCAGACTCAAAGGGGAACCCATCCTCATATGGGTGGCACTGGAGGGTGTGATTATAAATATACAGTCTAACAAATGTTGTATAGATGCAAAAGATCACATGGAGTTCTCATCTTTTTAGTATAGCAGAATCTAAGTGTAGCTGGTAGATCTCTGGATGCCTCAGGGTTCGCTGGGTCGGACTCATCTCAGTGGTCCAAAATCTTCATCGCAAGTAAGACGACCAGGGCTGGTATAATTTCTGGATGCCTCGGGATGGGTAGAAGAGAGAAGCAATGGAGAGGAATTAACATATCTGCTGTTCATAAAATTTGCAATTCTGATATAATAGTGCACAGTATTATGGGATGTATTATGTATATGCCTGACTAAAGAGATGAGTTTTTAATCTACATTTAAACTGGGAAAGTGTGTCTGAGCACCGAACACTATCAGGAAGACTATTCCAAAGTTTGGGAGCTAAATATAAAAACGCTCTACCACCTTTAGTAGATTAACCCCAAATCCATCAGAATTGTTTGTCATCACACCCCACAGATGCTCATTCGGATGGACATCTGAGGAATTTGGAGGCCGAGTCAACACCTTGAACTTTTTGCCATGTTCCTCAAACAATTCCTGAACAATGTTTGAAGTGACAGGTAGCATTATCAGGTAGCATATATAAGGACACAGCCATTAATGATTACTGTGTCCACGAAGATGTGTACTTGATCTGTAACACTTTTTGGCTTAGCATTGCAAAGCAACATCCACATGAATGCCAGGACCCAAGGTTTCCCAGCAGAACATAGCCCAGAGCATCGCACGGCTGGCTTTTCTTCTTCCCGTAGTGCATCCTGGTGTCTGCCCCAGGCAAGCAAATGACATATTACATATTTTATATTTTCTTTGTTTTAAGCGGAGTCTCTATAGACACAAAAGTAGCATACAGTTGGGTCTTTGGTGACGTTTCTGTGTTTGTCATAGACAAATTTTTTTCCCAACTTCTCCTTTGTGTGTCTTGCTACTGTAAATCACATTCAAACAGTCAAAACCGTTGATTGCTAATATTCTTCAGTCTTCATTGGTGCAATGGCACATAAAGGACTCACACATGACAGGTCTACAGGCAACTCATATACAAAGAAAACTGTCTCTATCACAGGATTGAAACTAGTGCAAGAGGAAGTCATACAAACAGATTTGAACTATTTTCATTGAATTTTGTATTGTAATTGAAAAGCACAGGAAAATGAATGTGTGACATTTACATTACATGCTAAAAGTGATGAAATACATCTACATTTCATCATACTGATCCTGCAACGGAACGTGAAGGGCTGTGCTAAATTAGTTCGGATTCTATCAGGGTTATGGCCTAGAGCCTGAGAGAGTTGTGTTATTAGTGTTCATGTCATAAAAATAATAGTTTAATTATACCCTGATTTTTTATACCCCTGGGGAGAGCCAAGGCCACTCTGCTAATCAAGACCAGTTTAGTTAGTATAATAAGCGATGTTAAAATTCTTTGTTTTGTGTGTGTGTGTGAAACTAAAAAGATGTTACCTCAGTCTCCAGCATTAATCTTTACAGTGAAGATGTAAGTTTTTAACATTACTTTTCTGTCCTAAGGCACAGGCTTTGGTAGAGGGGTCATTATAGTTGTTTGGTTGAAACACTCTTTCTGTGCTAAAAGCCAGCAGCTGGATTTGTTACCCTGTAAATACTTCAATCTGGGTGCTCTTGTGCTCTTATCGATACCTTCAACTTTCATTTAGATCTAAGCTCACATTTTTTAAACCCTTTACTACACATATTACCATGAACTCAAAAAAACTATTAATACATAAATAAAACTATTTATTTATTTATTTATTTATTTATTTATTTATTTATTTATTTATTTATTTATTTTCTGTGATTCACTCTATTAAATCCACTTATTCAGCTTTAATTACAGGTTTATCCTGGTTCCGGTCTTTGTGGAGTCTATACACACTGAAATGGATGCCAGTCCATTGCAGAGCACCATACACATACTGTACATGCACACACTCTAGGGCCATTTAGCTTCCACACCGTATTAGTTTATCTCATCTACAGTACATTTCAGTGCCATCCTTGTCATACACTGAAAATTTCATTGAGCTGAAAGATAGCAGCCGATATGTTAGATAAAATAAAATAAACCTGGAATAATACATATTGTGCATGACATACAACAAGTTTAATGGCAAATATTATAATAGTTTTGTTATATTATCTATATGTTTTATTATTATTATTATTATTATTATTATTATTATTATTATTATTATTATTATTATTATTATTATTATTATTATATATGGGGCAGTGGTGGCTCAACTGTTTAAGGCTCTGGGTGTAGGATCGGGGTTCAAGACCCAGCACAGATAAGCTGCCACTGCTGGGCCCTTGTGCAAGGCCCTCAACCCTCCCTGCTCCAGGGGCACTGTATCATAGCTGCCCCTGCACTCTGACCCCAACCTCCTTAGTTGGGGTATGTAAAGAAAATAATTAAACAGTGCTGTATTGTATATGTGGTGATAATAAAGGCTTCTATGCCCCATTCTATTCTATTCTTCTATTATTATTATTATTATTATTATTATTATTATTATTATTATTATTATTATTATTATTATTATTATTATTATTATTATAGGGTTGGGTTTTTTGAATGTGGAAACTGTATTTGTCATCATCTGGTAAAGCTAAACTCCACATACTATACTATAAAAAGGACAATCACTGAATATTAGTGATATTTTTAAATGCTCCAAAAATACTGACAAACTGCATGTTTTCATATGGACGCAATATTCAGTACTGACGTATGAGTTTCTCTCTGTCTCTTTATGTTTTAGCTTCGTATCTACTTTAAGGTTTGCAGCAACAAGAGGAAGGTAAGCCATAAGGAGCCAGGCAACATTTGTGTTATGCTATCTGCCATTACTGGGGTTTTTGTGCTACCTGGTCTCACTACCTGATATTCATGTTTATAAACCCCACGAGTCTATATCCACTATCCACACTTCAAGAAAAGCTCTCCATTAATGGTCCTTTGTGTCTTTGCTTCTCTTTTTACATTTGTTGCCAGACACGTACAGGCTGTGTGTTCAAAACATTTTCCTTGTCTTTCTGTCAGTGAAGGCTGCTAAAGTGATCAAAGCCCAGTTTTCACGCAAAGGGTTTATTCACTATTGTGACACTGCATCTGCCAACACTAAGTGTGTAATAACATAACGCTCCACCAACAGTTTCTTTCCAAATGTTCTCTGTCCACATGACAACCTCCATCATCTGGAGAGCATGAATTTTGCATGAATGCTGTCCAGATAATAGGGTCCATTTCTTATAAAAACTGACCAGAGATGAGGTACCACAGCTGCATCCACAACTCCTGCTAAGCGACTCCAGATGTTGCACGAATTGGAACAAGGGGGGGAAATGAGGACAGAAAGAAAAAGTGGGAAGTGATACAGAAAAGAATCTGGCTCAGTGTGTGAAGCTGGAGTGAAAGTTTAAAGGTGTAGGTGCAGGCAGGCTGGAGAGAATAAACTTATCCTCGGGCTTCTGGTTCACGTGCTGTGTGGAACAGTCATTTGTTGCCTTAGGGTGTTTGTATTGCAGAGCGTTTGAAGCCATTTGGGTTAGTTCAGTAGTCTAGCACACTGAGGCACACCAGAAGATACCTTTGAAGTGTCCATCACAAGATTTACCAATTAGGTTTGAGATATGGGAAGGGTCACCTGCAGAGTTCATTCAGTCTTTCTTGCCTTTTTTGTAACTGCTTACGCCTGGGGTCACTTTAAGTAAACCTGAGGGAAACACTATCCACACTTGAAGGATATTTCTGATTGCTATCATAAAGTTATCCAGCTTTAACACTTCCATTCAATGAAATTATTATTATTATTATTATTATTATTATTATTATTATTATTATTATTATTATTATTATTATTTGTTATTATTATTATTATTATTATTATTATTATTATTATTATTATTATTATTATTATTATTACCATTATTATTATTATTATTATTATTATTATTATTATTAAAAGAAAACAGTGAAAAGTCACTATCCATCTTATATTTCCTTTCATGTTCTCTACTCCTTTATCTCCAGAGGCAAAGAGACATCTATGAGAGTAAAAACTTCTGTACTGTATCTAGATGCTTAATAGTATAAAGATCTTAAAGCTCTATAAATGTCATTTGTCCATTGAGTCATGCTTTCATTCTTTGTATCCCCAGCTACAGATTCCAGCTCCTTCAGGGGGATCCCCGGACATTCCCAAGCCATCTATAAGATCTAATCTCCCCTGCGGATCCTGGATCTGCCACAGCATCTCTGTCCAGTGGAAAGTCCCCGATGCAGCTCTGTAGGGAGATGACCAGTTATAGTCATGAACTATGTGTAGTGACCAGAGTAAGGAACTTGTCAGTCTGAAAAGATTTTCTGTTTAGGTAGTTTGGACTTTTTGCCTATTTTCCTGATATTTGTTCCATGTGGAACTAAGGCTTAGTTTAATTAAAGCCTCATTGGCAATCAGCTGTTCATTAAGAAAAACATACTTTCAAATGACAATATTCATTTGTCTTATGTATCATATATAGCATTATATATAAAAAATGCTAATACTTCTTTTTTTTTTGCAAGTGGTTACACTTCCAGCATTTTAAGTTAAAAAGAACAGTATTTTAAATGCTAGTAACCTAGAATAAGAAACTGACAGCTCACTGCATTCATTTGTAAATATCTGAACTGTCTAAAAAAAAAAGTGGTTCTCAAAGCATTTACACAGGGACCACTTTAACTGTAAAAAGAATTGCTATGGAACCCCTAATCACAGATTTGAACCCATTCAAATATTATTTATTGGGGTCACTGAGCTTTTTATTCTTTAACTAACAGAACATATTATAATGAAAATTGGAATTATAACCTAACCTAACCTAGCCAAACCTAATAGTAACTTCAGTAGTATAAACTATTTTCTTGATTGATGTTGTTTTCTAGATTTTAAAAGCACTAAAACTCTTGTAATGAATTAATAACTTCCTTTATTTGTATTTTCTTTAGCAATATTTCTGCTGTTACTGTATTGATCCTAACATCAGCTCTTGGTATTCCTTTGACAGAATTCCTTCCCAGAAAATATGCTTATATTCTTTGCTTAAAGTGAAGATTAATAGAAATCACAACTTGATGCAGATCTTGATTCTTACCGAACACTCCTGGCCAAGTTCTCCTCAGATGTGACTTCTGCCAAGACTTCCTTCTACAAGGAAAAGCTTAAAGCTTCCTCACATGACCCTCGGAAGCTCCACAACATCATCTCTTCTCTACTCAATCCCCCGGCTCCACCTTCTTCATCCTCAATGACGGCAGAAGACTGTGCTTCTTTCTACCAGGAGAAGATTGAGGAAATCTGCCGAACCTAAACTTCAGCCCTGACTGATCCATAGCATCTGGTCAGGTACCAACTACTTTCAAGAGAGCAAGGGTTATTCCCATCCTAAAGAAACCTACTCTTGATCCATCAGACATCAGTAACTACAGACCGGTATTACTTCTCTCGTATCTTTCAAAAATTCTTGAACGCATTGTCTATAATCAACTGTCTGTCTATCTCTCACAGATCAACCTCCAAGATCCCAACCAGTCTGGCTTTAAAGCAGCTCATTCCACAGAGACAGCCCTTTTGGATGTCTCTGAGAAACTACATCAGCCAAACTGTCATCCGTCCTTATCCTCCTTGACCTTTCAGCAGCGTTTGATACGGTCAAGCACAAGACTCTCTTGTCCACCTTCATGAGTCTTGGGATTTGCGGACCAGCTTGGGAATGTTTCGCTTCCTACCTGGAAGGATGCTCATATCAGGTAACATGGAGGGGAGTGACATCTACTCCATGCAGACTCTCCACTGGTGTCCCACAGGGCTCAGTACTTGGTCCTCTTCTTTTCTCCCTGTATACTCACTCTCTTGGTGAAGTTATTTCCTCACATGGGTTCTCTTACCACTGCTATGCAGATGATACACAACTTATCTTCTCTTTCCCACCCTCAGATGCCACAGCTTCTGATTGGATCTCAGCATGTTTGGCAGAAAATTCATCATGGATGGCTGCTCATCAGTTAAAGCTCAATCCTAGCAAAACTGAACTGCTATTCATCCCAGGTGATTCATCTCCAGGTCATGATCTTGCTATATCCTTGCACAACGATCTGATCTCCCCTTCAGCCTTCAGCTCCCAACCTTGGGGTAACCATGGACAATCAACTGTCCAAAATGCAGCTGCATGGCTTGTTTTCAACCTGCCTAAGTTCTCGCATACCACCCCGCTGCTGCAATCCCCCCACTGGCTTCCGGTAGCTGCACGCATCCGATTCAAAACACTGATGCTGGCCTACAAAGCCAAAAATGGACCAGCTCCCTCTTACCTCAAAGCCCTCATCACTCCTCGCACTGCACCCCGCACCCTCCGATCTACCTGCACTGCTTGACTGGTCCCACCATCTCTCAGGGTAAGAGGCAAGTATACTACAAGACTCTTCTCTGTTCTGGCTCCAAGGTGGTGGAATGAACTTCCTCTAGAGGTCCGGACAGCTGAGTCACTGGCTATTTTCAAATGGCGGTTGAAGACCTACTTATTCAGGAAACACTCCAACTAGCACTTATTTCCTTATCTTTTGCATATATAAAAGACAAAAAAACAACCTTTGACACATTTTCATTGTAACTTTGAACAATATTTTAAACTCATGGTATCTTAAGTATGCGACCTAGTGAGCCAGCATTAATGTATCCAATGTTAGAGATTTAAGCACTTATGTATGTCGCTCTGACCAAGGGCGTCTGCCAAATGCTGTAAATGTAAATGTAAATGTAAAAATAGTGATGTAAAGACTGTAAAGTATTTTTTTTCCACAAATGTTTCTCCTTAGAAATTCTTTGAATATGATATAAATACATTATAAACTGTTATGTACATATGTTATACAACATGGCATTTGTGGTGGCAGACCACCCAATCCTTATGTGACCAAAGTATTCAAACTAAAGGTGAATAAAATGTACAGTAATATAAGGGATATGAAAGCTTAGTTGCTAAAGAATTGGAAAAGTTGGGAATTTAAATCCCAGGTCCATTAAGCTGCCATTGCTGGGACCCTGTGCAGGCCCTTAACCCTCAATTGTTCAGTTGTATGGAATCTAAGTTGCTCTGGATAAGGCCGTCTAACAAATGTCATAAATGTAAATGGCTGCATATACCTTGCTTGCAATATCTGCCAAATTGCCAAAAATATTGCATTCTTCTTTTGAGATGCTTGTATGATGTGTCAGCTGAGCTAATGACAAATAAACAACTTCTTGTTGTATTGGGGAGTTTCTTCACTTTTCTCTTCAGGATTTGAAATTCATGCTAAATTAAGTTAAGGTCTAGTGATTGACTTGGCCAGTCTAGAATTTAGCACTTTAGTCCTCTGATGATATCCTTTGTCAAGTTAGCAGGGTTTCAGGTCAAGTTCCTCTAAATGGCATGGAATGCATTTCTCTGTAAATTGGCAAACAGAATGCTTATTTGGACTTCTTGATGAATTAATTGATGATATTATCATGCATTATCATCAATAAAGTTTAGTGATCCTGTTCCAGAAGCTCTACCTACCTTCTAACATCAGCTTGACTGATGTATTTGTATGTTTTGGATCTTTCTCCACACTTTGTCTCTGCGTCTCCATCATTACATCACTTTACTAGGGGGTAATCTTAGTTCCAGAATTATTGTGGTTCCTCTCTGTATTTATTTTTTTGTATCCCAGTCTGGCCTCTACTTCTCTGTAAGTCTTGTAATGAAGGCTGGATTGTGAACCTGCCTAATGGAGATTATTAGTAATGACTCTGACTGCTGTTTTGGAGCTTTTCATCACAGCTCTCACAATGTTTCTGTCATTAAATGCTGTTGTTTTTCTTAGTTGACCAGTTAGTTGTTAGTACACCTTCTTTCTTTTTTTCATTTTGTTGTCCAAATGGTTGTATTAGCAATCGACAGGTAAACAGAGTCAGCAGGATCACCTCTCTGGGATAGCCTTGAGTAGCATCTGTTGAGTAACAATATTGTAAAGTAAATGTTCCTTCTTTTCTCAGGTGCAAAATGGCTTGCTTTTCTCTGATAGACAGCTCTGTGGTTTTTATGTTGGTTTATCCTTTTTTTGCATCTGACGATCCCTGCATTTGTTTGTAATTGTCTTAGGCATACTTTCCACTTGGTGTCATATGCTGTCCATTTGCGTGTGTGTGTGTGTGTGTGTGTGTGTGTGTGTGTGTGTGTGTGTGTGTGTGTGTGTGTGTGTGTGTAAGTGTGAGAGCGAGACAGAAATACAGACAAAGAATGAGTAAACAGAACAGGCCTACATGACTCGTAGCACGGATTCTTTAACACAGTATTAATACTGTATGTGTGTGTGTGTGTGTGTGTGTGTGTGTGTGTGTGTGTGTGTGTGTGTGTGTGTGTGTGTGTGTGTGTGTGTGTGTGTGTGTGTGTACACATGTATCCTCTTAGATACTGAGTCACTATTGTGGTTTCAGCCTCTGTCATTTACCCAAATGCTCTTAATGACTCTACATTAGATGCTCATTATTTAAATTGAACTATTAAGCTGGCTGTTTAACCCCCATATGTCCCATATGTCTTTCTCTGTGTGTGTGTGTGTGTGTGTGTGTGTGTGTGTGTGTGTGTGTGTGTGTGTGTGTGTGTGTGTGTGTGTGTGTGTGTGTGAAGCAGAAATATTGCTAAAGAAAATACAAATAAAGGAAGTTATTACAGCATTACATGAGTTTTAGTGCTTTTAAAATCTAGAAAACAACATCAATCAAGAATACAGTTTGTACTACTGAAGTTACAGTTTGTACTACTATTTGATTAGGTTAGGTTAGGATAGGTTAGATTATAATTCCAATTTTCATTATAATATGTTCTGTTAGTTAAAGAATAAAAAGCTCAGTGACCCCAATAAATAATATTTGAATGTGTTAAAATCTGTGATTAGGGGTTCCATAGCAATTTTGTTTACAGTTAAAGTGGTCCCTGTGTAAATGCTTTGAAACCACTTTTTTTAGACAGTTCAAAGTAATAAGCAACCATCAAAAATATATTTCTCATTATATTGGATGTAATTATAACTATATCCTGTCACAGTGTAGGGAGATTCTTTGTCAGCTATAATACACCCATGAAACCTGCTCCTCACCCTGATCTTTACATGACCTTACAATTATAAATAAAAGTAATGCTCTTATAGTGGCCCAGACATAAGTTAGGGAAATTCCACTGTTATTCAAAGTTGAACATTTATTATTTGTTGTAGTCCATGTAGTTGTAGTCCATGCTCATGTCTTCTCAGGTTGAGATCACTTTAATCATGTGACCTTTTGGAGGCTTTGCAGAGTGATGCATGATACTGTACATCTTAGATTTTGAGTCACATGATGCATGACACATTTTAAATTTTCAATTAGGGGGTAAATCCTAGGTATGTTGAGAGAGTGGAGAGATAGTTGTTTGTTTCTATAATAAATACCTAGTTGGAAATCTGAGGGCTAGTTTTCTGGACTCATCTGAAGTTAAATGGGTCTAAAGAGGATTTTCAGGGATTTTCATCTGACAGGATAATTAGGTGCAAGATCAGGCTTAATCAGTTCCTGGGAACCTGGCCTGAGGGTTTAAAAGATTCATATTCCTGAAACACTGGATCACATTATCTGCTGCTTATTTGGCAATTACAATGTTTGTGAATAATTGAGCTAAAACCCTGGGTCAATGGCGGAAAAAACAAAACAAAACAAAACAATGTCTTATATACTGTACAGTATCTGATCTCTAGAAATACAGAATGGACTGGTTTAAATTAGTAAGGCTAATGTGGTTGAATTATTATTAGGAATAGAGCAGCATGGTGGCACAGAGAGTCCTGGATCTATAATGAGCTCAGCTTACTGTATGAGTGGACATTTGCATGTTCTTCCTATGTATACATGAGTTCCCTCTGGGCCTCCACCCACTTTCTAAAAACCGTTTGTCATAATCTACAATAATACACCACTAAATCCTGTGTTTCCCTTAATCTCAATATGTAGATAATATGTTAATATATTTTCTAAGTAAAAGTGCACAGTAGAATCAGATACCAGGCCTAGGGTTTTGCTTGTAGACTGTTTAAAACGCTCAAACTGTGAATTTAATTTCACAGAGTCACAGGTTTTGTTTGAAAAACCCTGAAGCAGAATCTAACGACAATATCGAGAACCTGGCAGGGGGTCAGATTATCCACAAAGTGAGCAAGACTAAATGGAGGACAGAAAAACATTTCAGAGATAAAACGCATAACAGTGATTCATGAATCAATTGCTCATAACACACCAAACAGGAAATACTGGCAAGACCTTCAGCAACATGACTGTGAAAGTGATAGTCCTTATTACCTGAAAATCTATGAACAGTAAGTAATCAGAGGTAGAATGTGAAGATATGGTATATATATATGATACACTTCTCAGGGGAGGTGGCCCTATGCTGGCAAGATGATGTACTGTACACTAATGTGACAGATTCAACTATTAGCACCACCCAAAGGCAAACCAAACCTCTGTGGCTCTAGAAGCAGGTCAGTCTGAATGTTCTTGGTGAAAGTCGTTAATGATCAAGCTGCCCAGAATGTGCTCTGCTGCAAACCATAATTGCCCTGTGCAATCTGGTTGTAGATCATTCAGGACACTTACACCACCCTCTATCTCTAGTGGAGGTAGTACGCTTATCTCCAGTGACCTGTTTGAGACGAATGTTTCAATGCAATTCTGTAGATGAATGGTACTTCTACGTGATATATTACTGAAGTAACTTGTCTAATGATTTTGAAAGCACCTAGAAAATGTGGATTTTGTTCAGAGGTTTGAGCTTGATATCCCGGGTAATAAGCCACACCAAACGTATCTGCCTGGGAAGAAAATTATGCTTTAATGTCTGTTTTTTTTTTTTTTTGTCTGCAGATGTCTTTTTACAGTCGATTATGTGCCACTTCCTAAGGTTGCTTTCTCCATTCAAGTATTGGCACCAATCATGTTATTTTTGGCTGCAGAAGTATCTGAGATTCAGATTTCTTGCATGAAACATTCAAACTGCCAATTAGACTATGAGTGGAAGCCAGAGGATAAACTGATATCTATAGTGTGTTTGGTGTCAGAAAGATCTCCAGACATGTGCTGTTATTGGAGAAAGAAAGTCCATAATATCTGAATACTTCACTTAATATAACCTCAGCTGTTTTTATGGCTATAGGGTATTTGTACAATGGGATTAATTAGCATGCTTCAGAGAAGCAATTTATGATGAACAGGATAGTAATAAACCGCTTGGGAGATTTGTTAGAAGTTGACAGAAATATAGACAGTGTAATGAGGAACTGAAAGGGGTTCATGAGGCCCATGATTAAGTGTCTATTGCGCCTACTGTAAGGGCAAGTGTCTAGTACTACTATGTCTACGGACATATTGGTTTATAACTCGTGTCCTGGAAGGTAAGCAGGATATTTACTGACTTATTTAATAGTTCTTTAAATACTGAGTATTTAGAACTGAGTACATGAAACCAATGAACTACCCCATATGCTTTGTGTGATGAAAATTTTACTTGACCTCCGGGTGGTGTTCTTCTGGAGGTTGTTTAATCTATACCCTGATAATCTCACCCATTATTTCCCAATTTTTGGAAGATAGTTATATTTAGTTTGATCACTGTTTTGTACTTGCCACTCATCTGAGATCCTGGGCAATAAGTGAGAGTGAATTCATACCTGGAGAAAGAGCGAGCAGTGAGTGCTCTAGGGATCCAGTCACTTTGTGTTTTCAAATGTTTATGGTTTCTGTGGTCTGTGACGTTTAGCAATGAGTGCACCTCTGTTCTAAATGGGGTAAGGGAGTAGCTCTTTCAGTGAAGCGAATCACCTTTGGCACACATACAGTATATGCCTAAAAGAAATACATGGACTTAAAGATTTTATAAGGTTATCAATGCAAATAGTTTAAATAACTTAAATAAGACTTAAGAACAAATAAGCTTCATGGCATATTTCAGATTGCATCGGTTGGTTTAATCCTCTACAAAAATACAGCTTTTAATACAAATTCACATCCATCAACTTTCTGTCGCTAGTATGCAAAATGTAAGCGCATAGTCAGACTCTTTACCTTGTTTGAGAATTAATGGCCTTTCACCTGCAACCTGTTTGCATCTGCTGAAACACCAGAGACTCTGGAGTGATTTTAGACTCCACATAGTCTTGATATTTATTTTTGATGATAATTCTATCTAAAAATGTTTAACTTGTTTGTCTATAAAGTACGTTAATGTGCACATGAATAAACTTAAGATAACTAAGACACACATCATTTCTGTATGTTACTTATCATACCTTTTGCATGGTTTGTCAGAATCCAGCCCCGACTTTGGCCATGTGCGTTTATTTTTGGTGTTCACGTGTCTACCCCGCCCTTGTCTCTTCCTCTCTCGCCCGACGTCGCTTGGAACTTCTGCTCGGGAGTGGATGTCGCTCGATCCTTCTGCTCGACTGTGGACGTTGCTCGCCCCCTTCTGCTTGGCCCTTCTGCTCTACTGTGGACGTCGCTCAAACCTTCTGCTCTACCCTTGGATGTCACTCTACCCCTTCTTGCTCACCACCTTCCTCGCCGTGTGTTTTGCTCCCCTTTCTGCTCCGTGTGTTATGTCATGTCTATTCAATCCTCGTCCCATGTGTCTCTTTTTTCATCTCATGTCATGTCTTTGTTTCTTTTTGTGTTTTATATTTAATAAATACAGTTTATTTTAGCTATCCTGCATTTGGATCTGTTTTTATTCCCGCATCGCTGACAGTTTACAGTTAAATGTTTTATTATTTTTTTTGTAGAATAGACTTTACAGTGCAGTGGCAATTACAGCTTACATTAGTACTTTTTTTAGTTCTTTAAAATTGTAAATTCAGTATATTCAGATTATTCAAACTTTTATCTGTTTAATTCCAAACCCAGAAATATTCATGCTACAATTTTGACCCATACCGCAGTCATAGTAACACGTACTTTTGCGGTTTCATACTGTCATGTTGACTATATAACAACCAATTTCTATGTCCAAGGGTGAGTTTTCACTTATGTGATAATAACAGCTTAGCTAAAACCACTCTCGCAATACACAATTGCTAATAATAGACATTGCATTGTCAGTGGCAGTCACATTACAAGTCAAGTAGACAAGCATGGTGAGAAACATTCAGAGACATTGAATAGGGCAAATAGAATGATTAATTAAGACTACACACAATTATTCAAAATTGTTACTAGTATTTTTTGTAAAAACTCCTACCTATTATTAAGTATTACGTATTTTTTAAACAACAAATATACAGCTTCCTAAAAGCAACCCTTAAGAAATGAATCTCCCGAACTTCAGAAAAAAGTATTTGGAAGTATGTGGTTAAATGGAACCAAACTTCTTGGTTGTGCATTTCACCTGTTTCGTCTGCAATCAAGTTAAAGCCATAAACCCTTATGGAAAATATTTAATTGTTTGGCAGTTTGTTTTTGATGGGCTTTTGTGAAAAATAATATAGTATCATAAGTATCAGGATATTTTAAACCTCAAATCTGGTTGCAAAATGATGATCCCAAACATGCAGGCAAGCACACAAAAGGGAAACTAAATCAATGCCTTGGTGTGGCCAACTCAGTCATTGTATTTGAGCTCCTGTGGTCTGAGCTTAACAGACCAGGCAAATTGTGCAGGCGCAAGAATATAAAGCAGCTTAAAATGTTCTGCATGGTAAATTTAGCTGCTTTATATTCTTATCCACTATGCAGAACATATTAAGGTGCATTATATTCTTACACATACAGTATGAAATGTAGTTTATTATTAGGTAAGTACACAAAGAGGCTGTATAATGTAAGATGTTGAATTCCTGTTCCATTAAGAAATTTTACAGTTGCAGTACATTAAGAACAAATGTCTGCACCAGCCTTGTTTTGATATACAACTTAACATGGCATTTGAGTGTTTCCTCTAAGTTTCTTTCTCTAAAAAGGGACACTGCTCCATGTCCAAATCCAACGTGGTGTGATAAAAAGCAAGTTAAAGCTGGAGTTGGGGCTAGACAGAGAAAGAGAAGGGGGAGGGAGGAAGGAGAAAGAGAGTGAGAGACCGGACCTAAGGCAGACATATTGTCCATGTATCCTGAAATGACCCTGTTGGGTTTATGCTATTGTTTAAACCCATCCCAGCCCTTGGATCATATTTCTGTGTCTTGTTCCAAGACAAACAATCCTACTTACCTCTCAATCTCTGCTCCATTTTCTCCCTCTCTCTTACTTTCTGCATCATTTCAATAAGCATGTTTATGTAGACCAATTTTGTAATTATAGAAGCTCATAACACCATGATAATAGTACTCAACACTGGGATCTGTAAACACTCAAACGGGAAATGAGGGCACATTGACATCCCTTCATTTTGCCTGCCCTATACTTTCCAAGTCATCCAAAACGGAAACCTTACAAATGAATTGCCACACTCCCCTCACCACCCTCCTCCTTTCTCATGTACTCTTATTTGTTCTGCATGGAAGAACAGCTCTGTTTTCCTTTAGCTTGGACTGTAAAATTGAAAAAAAATAAATAATAATAATTTTAAATAATACATTTAAAGTGCGTTCAGGTCTGACTTGCCTGAAAAATAACTAATACAGCATGATTAGCAGTTGGAGGCAAGCCAGAAAAACAATCCACTCTTGCTCCTTGAATAGTCCACTGTTTCATTTCCTCGTCTCTGGCAAAAAATAAACCGAAAACCTTTCCAGAAGGAGGAATAATGGAGGAAATGCATGAGCCAGCATTTTCTACTGAAAAGTGGCAGATGATTTAAACAGCTTAAAACAAACTAAGCTGGCCCTAAATAGAATCACTTTATATACAAAAGATATTCCGCCTGATACTATTAATTAACTATTAATTAGGTATTATTTAAAAGGTATTAATTAACTCTATACTTCTGCAAAGCTGTTTTAAGACAATGTGAATTGTTAAAAGCGCTAAACAAATAAATTGACAAAAAAAACCTACTAATTATGCATGGAATAAAATATGATAGGATATGCTTTAAATCACTGGTAGCACACATAGGTTGATTATTTTCCAATAATATCATATTCATCCAGAAGTATTTTATTTCTCTTATACGTCTACCAACAGTAACAAAGCTCCTATTGTAAAAAAAGAAAAAAAAAATTCTGAAATTACACATGGTAATTTTTCCTGCTACCTGACTCAGGTGACCCTGACTCTTTCTGTCCTCTAGTCTTGTCCTACACTACTGCTTGCTTCACCTGAGAATCATGTGCCACTAGTGAGCATGGCCTAGCATGAATAGGCTAACGCTTGCCATGAGGTTACTGTGTGGATAAACAACATTACCCAGTGAAAACAGTCTATGCTTACTGGATAACCTGGTTAGTATAGATTTAAAGCTACAAGTGCTTGATGGTCTAAAAAGGAGTATAAAAAAGACGCTGATCCTTCTAACACACTTAGTACTGTTTGACTTCATGGTAAAAAGCTGTGGAAGAGTAAAGACTCTAATCACACTATCAGGTGTCACTGAAGAGGATGGCTTCCTATCAAGGTTTCTTCCTTGTCTGTTTCTGGGACTTTTTCCTTGCCACTGTCACCTGATCTACATCTAGATCTATATCTGTACTTCTGTAAAGCTGTTTTGTGACAATTGAAATGATAGTTACTTTAATATAATGTTGTGGAACGTCTGTAAAACAAGTTAGCTATAAACTGTTCTTCCCACACAAGCCTCAGGAAATCAATAGCTGAGCGTCAAGAAGGCAAAATTGTCCTTACTCTCTGAATGGGAGGGATGGCATATGCTCAATCAGATGTTAGTCAGAGCAACATTAATTATTCAAATCTAGGTGCCCTTGTCTACAGAAGAGTGTAACAAGCAAGAGTAATATGTTTTCAATGTATGTAAGTATGTTGGATTTTGCAGCTTCTGACTATCTTTATTTACCACTCGTGCAGGCTAGAAAGGAATTGGAGTTAGAAAAGCAGCATGAGGATAATGAGTATCTATGAACCATACAACATGCAACCTGTATACACACATCATATAACTGTAAAATTGTAAAAAAAAATAAAAACAAAACAAAAAAAAAGGAAGGAAGAAAGCAGTAAAAAAGTACCTAGTGTATATTTAATAATAATAATAATAATAATAATAATAATAATAATAATAATAATAATAATTTATTAAATCGGGGGGCACGGTGGCTTAGTGGTTAGCACGTTCGCCTCACACCTCCATGGTTGGGGGTTTGATTCCCACCTCCTCCTTGTGTGTGTGGAGTTTGCATGTTCTCCCTGTGCCTCGGGGGCTTCCTCCGGATACTCCGGTTTCCTCCCCCGGTCCAAAGACATACATGGTAGGTTGATTGGCATCTCTGGTAAATTGCCCGTAGTGTGTGAGTGTGTGAGTGAATGAGAGTGTGTGTGTGCCCTGAGATGGGTTGGCACTCCATCCAGGGTGTATCCGGCCTTGATGCCCGATGACGCCTGAGATAGGCACAGGCTCCCCGTGACCCGAGGTAGTTCAGATAAGCGGTAGGAAATGAATGAATTAATTATATTCTTAAATTATTATTTTTTAAATAAAATAATAATTCTCAATACGTTTTTTTACATTTTACAAACACAGTATTAATTTATATTAATAAATATCAGTCCTTTATAGCAAGTTTTTGGGCTCCTATTAGGGGTTGACACCACCAGCCCCCAGGTGTTCCAGCAGCTGGATCCTGCGCTCCTATTGCCGTGGCTGCTAGGTCGCTAACCCAGCCACTGAAGAGTTAACTTCCAGTGCCGGTCTAGAGCCTAGATAAAAATGGGAGGAATGTGTCAGGAAGGGCATCCGGTGTAAAAACCTGTGCCAAATCTAATATAAGGACCAGGTGATCCATTTTGGCAACCGAGAACAAGGAGTAGCTGAAGGAAGGAAGGGGTTGCCACAGCCAGATCATTGATCCGCATATTTGATTTGGCACAGGTTTTACACCAGATGCCCTTTTTCTCTGGTCTTGGGACCGGCACTGATAGTGCACTGGCTCGTGCAACTGCCAGTAGCTGGGTTGATTCCCTGGCTGAGAATTTCAGGTGAGGAAACTAATCATCAGCACATCTTACCCCAGGTTCTATCTTACAGATAATGTAACAAACTCTATTTAATTACACAGTACTTTGAATTTTTGGGTCTTCTGCTATTTCACAAAATCTTTTAACTAATCAAACATAAAACAATGAATTTACTCTGTATTGTGGGATGTACTGATACTGCAAGATACTGCATTACAGTGCAGAAAATGCAGAAATAAGGTTTGGCAGCCTGGGAAAACCTTTATGGTGAAAATCTTGACATTTATGACCGTTTTAACATATAAAAAGTAAAGTTACAGACTTCTCTGAAAGGGAGGACATTTTACTCGAAGACTGCATTCTACCGAATTCTACTAAAAGACACGGTAGAGTACATAACTCTTATTATAAGCTAGTTTACTTAGAAAAACAACAGGACTGCCGTTTTGTAAAATTTATGATGAGAAATGGGTTCTTACTTTGATTAGCATCAACATCTGTATTGTTCTAAACAGCTGTTCACTCTAATGTAATGTAAGTGTGGTAAATAAAATCAATTCTATTGTTTAGGGTTAGTTTATAGTTAACACTGTTTTTTTTTCATTAGTTTTTATTTAAATATCAAAACAATATAAAAAAATCTAAAATTTAAATATTCTTACTCTAGACAAATAAAATTAATTATTAATTATTATTATAACAATTATTAATTATTAATTATTTTTGGCAGTTTTACTACAAACGATTTTCAAGTCCATATCTGAGTCCGATCTAATTTGATTAGTCTTATGTCCATTTTACAGTGGCATAAAACTTTTAAACAATTTTATTAAATCATGACATTCATTTTGGGTGTAAAGCACACTTTGTGTGTAAGCAATGTTTAGGCACCTTTACCTTTCGACAAAGAGAGGTTGCAAGCCAGTGACTTCTGTGCCGGTCCCAAGCCCAGATAAATAGAGAGGGTTATGTCAGGAAGGGCATCCGGTGTAAAACGTGCAAAATTTAAACATGCGAATTGTCAGTGTGAATTCCATATCGTATCGGTCGAGGCCCGGTTTAACAACAACCTCCACCAGTGCTGTTGACCTACAGGGTGCTAGCGAAAATTAGGCTACTGTTGGTTGAATAAGAAGAGGAAGGAGAAGTGTCCATAGGCAGAAGAAGAAGAGGAAATGCAGGAGTATACAGTAGGTGTGAAAATAGGGACACTTAACATTGGTACAATGACAGGGAAAGGTAGAGAGCTGGCGGACATGATGGAGAGAAGAAAGGTGGATATACAGTACTGTGTGTGCGAGACCATGTGGAATGGAAGCAAAGTATTGGATGGGGATACAATCTGTTTTATTATGGAAGGGGTGATGAATGTCATTCGTGGTTATGCTCCACAAGTAGGCTGTGGGTTAGAAGAGAACGAGAGGTTCTGAAGTGAGTTAGATGAGGTGATGGAGAGTATTTCCAGATGGGAGAGAGTAGTGAATGGAGCAGACTTCAATGTGCAGGTTGGTGAGGGAAACAGTGGTGATGAGGAGGTGATGGGCAGGTTTGGTGTTAAGGAAAGGAACCTAGAAGGACAGATGGTGGTGGATTTTGCTAAGCAAATGGAAATGACTGTAGTTAACACTTATTTCCAGAAGGGAGAAGAACATACTGTAGAGTTACAAGAGTGGAGGTAGGAGTACGCAGGTAGAATACATTCTATGTAGATGAGGGCATCTGAGAGAGATTACTGACTGTAAAGTGATGGTAGGAGAGAGTGTAGCCAGACAGCATTACTGTAGATGCTGATGTGTAGGATGTCTCTGGTGATCAGGAAGAAGAGAAGAGGAAAGATAGAAAAGAAGAGCAAGTGATAGAGGCTTTTGGTGGTCAGGAAGAGCTTCCGGATGACTGGGAATCTACAGCAGAAGTGATCAGGAAGTCAGGTAGGCAAGTGATAGGTGTGTCATCTGGAAGGAGAAAAGAAGATAAGGAAACATGGTGGTGGGACAAGAAAATACAGAACAGCCTTCAGAAGAAGAGGCTAGCTAAAAAGAAGTGGGACGTAGAAAAGACTGAAGAAAGTAGACAGGACTACAAGGGATCACAGAACAGAATGAAGAGGGATGTGGCAAAGGCCAAACAGAAAGCATACGATGAGTTTTATGCCAGGTTAGACACGAGGGAAGGTGAGAAGGAATTGTACAGATTAGTGAGACAGAGAGATAGAGATGGGAAGGATGTACAACAGATAACGGGGATTAAAGATATAGATAAAACGGTGCTGACAGGTGAGAAGAGTATACAGAGAAGATGAAAGGAGTATTTTGAGGAGCTGATAAATGATGAAAACGAAAGGGGAAAAAGGGAGGAAGAGGTGAATATGCTAGAGCAAGTAATAGGAAAGGATGAGGTAAGGAAGGCTCTTAGGGGAATCGAGAGTGGAAAGGCTGTTGGTCCGGATGACATACTTGTGGAAGTGTGGAAGTGTCTAGGAGAGACAGCAGTGGAGTTTCTATCTAGATTGTTCAGCAGAATTTTAGAGAGTGAGAAGATGCCTGAGCAATGGAGGAGAAGTGATCTAGTTTTGATGTTTAAGAACAAGGACGATGTGCAGAGTTTTAGCAACTACAGACGTATAAAGTTGATGAGCCACACAATGAAGCTATGGGAAAGAGTAGTGGAAGTTAGGCTAAGAAAGGAAGTGGGTATTTGTGAGCAGCAGTATGGCTTCATGCCCAGAAAGAGCACGACTGATGCAATTTTTGCTCTGAGATTGTTAATGGAGAAGTACAGGGATAATCAGAAGGAACTGCACTGCGTCTTTGTGGATTTAGAGATGGCATGTGACAGGGTGCCAAATGAGGACCTATGGTACTGTCTGAGGATGTCAGGAGTGGCAGAGAAGCATGTCAGAGTAGTTCAGGATATGTATGAGAGAAGTATGACAGCAGTGAGATGTGCTGACAGAGGAGTTTTGAGGCTTTGTGTCCCTTCTTGTTTGATATGGTGATGGACAGGTTAACAGATGAAGTCAGACAGGAATCTCCATTGACAATTATGTTAGCGGATGACATTGTGACCTGTAGTGAGAGTAGGGAGCAGGTGGAGGAACACCTGGAATGGTGAAGGTCTGCATAAAAAGAAGAGGATGTGTTTGAATACATGTGTTTGAACGGGGGGGGGGGGGGGGGGGTAAAAGAACAGTGAGGTTACAGGCTGATGAGGTCAAGAAGGAGTTTAAGTTTTTGTGCTCAACCATCCAGTTGAAGAGCGAATGCAGGTGGGTTGGAGTGGATTTGGAAAAGTGTCAGGAGTGCTGTGTGACAGAAGAGTGTCAACAAGAATCAAAGGAAATGTGTAGAAGACAGTAGTGAGGTCAACTATGCTGTATGGGTTAGAGACTGTAGCAGTGAGGCAGATATGGAGGTAGCAGAGATGAGGATGTTGAGGTTCTCGTTAAGACTGACGAGGATAGACAGGATCAGGAACGAACACATCAGAGGGAAAGCTCAGGTTGGCTGTTTTGGGGACAAGGTCAAAGAGGATGGATTGAGATGGTTTAGACATGTAAAGAGGAAGGAGATGGTTATATTAGTTGAAGGATTTTGGAGATTGAACTGCCAGGTAAGAGGTTAAGAAGAAGGCCAAAGAGGAGATATGTGGATGTGTTAAAAGAGGATATGAAGTTAATTGGTGCGAGAGTAGAGAATGCCGAGGATAGAGCTAGGTGGAAACCGATGATTCGCTGTGGCAACCCCAATGGGAAAAGCCGAAAGTAGAAAAAGAAGCATTTACCGCTGCGTTTGTTAGACTGACTACATTACCTAACTACTAACCTAAATATAAATGTCATTACCCAAGTCATTTTAGTAAACTATATTTATGTTTTACTAAAGTATGGGGTATTGTATAATTCGCAGAAAAGTTCAATACACACAGTGATGTCCATCTACATTTCTGAGACTGCCAAAAAAATACTATAGCACTCAAACACGTACACTGCGTTTTAGTTGAAGCAGGCATGAGTAAACTGGGCAGCTGCCCATAGCAACATTTAAATAAAGGAAATCAGATTAACTTGATCATTCATCATGCAGTCTGACACATTCCTAATTAAGGTACACAACATACAGTACAAAACTCGATTACAATTGTTGTTGTTATTGCTGTCGTCTTTTAGCTGCTCCCTGTTTGGGTTCACCACAGAGGGTTATCTGATCTGCATGATTTGATTTTAGTAAATATTTTATGCCGAATGCCTGATTCGACCCCTTCCATTTTATCTGGGCTTAGGGATGGCACTGATAGATACCCCTCAGGGGTTGGGTTGGTTCCCTGCCCTAAAATCAAACCCAGGGTACATTGGTGAGAGTGAGGGATCCTACTGCTGGACCACCAGGGAAGCAAAACCCAATTACAATTGCTGGGTCAAAATAAAGTTATATGTGTAGAATGTGGGGGGCACGGTGGCTTAGTGGGTAGCACGTTCGCCTCACACCTCCAGGGCGGGGTTCGCGCCTCCGCCTTGTGTGTGTGGAGTTTGCATGTTCTCCCCGTGCCTCGGGGTTTTCCTCCGGGTACTCCAGTTTCCTCCCCTGGTCCAAAGCATGGTAGGTTGATTGGCATCTCTGGAAAATTGTCCGTAGTGTGTGATTGTGTGAGTGAATGAGAATGTGTGAATGTGTGCCCTGCGATGGGTTGGCACTCCGTCCAGGGTGTATCCTGCCTTGATGCCCGATGATGCCTGAGATAGGCACAGGCTCCCCGTGACCCGAGGTAGTTCGGATAAGCGGTAGAAAATGAGTGAGAGAGTGAGTGAGTGTAGAATGTGCTGAAAGGGCAGGCCGTCTCCTACCATAAATTCAAAAGCATAATATTAGAATTCAAATTCATAACAAAGTCAGGAAAACAGATAGCAACAGATAAGTGTGAATAAACAAACCTGGAACAACAGAACGAAACAGCGGCCAGATTTTTACAGTGTAATTGCATCTGAAGCAGCATACAGAAGAGGAAATCTTGGTGCAGTCTGCAAAGGAATAAAGTGTCTCATTCATGAAGCTTCAGGCAGATGCAGATAACAGGATTAAGACACCCTATTCATTAAACATGTTTTAGAAAGCTTGTGAAGAAGTTCCACATTGAGATAAGGTATGTACATGCGGCTCCAGATGCATCTTGACAAAATATAACAGTAAGTTTCAGTAAAATTCCCACCCCAATTACACCCCCGAAAACCATACAGCTTTAATTTTATGGGTAAAATGTGGTTGTTGTTGTGAGATTGCTTGCTTACTCCCTTACAATAGAAAAAAGATAGAAGGCTTCGTGACAAACTGTTTTAAGAATATAATGTTAAATGGATTCACATATCAATGTAAGATGGTAAAGTTTAGTTACAGACAGATGGGATAATTGTCAGGGATCAGCATGGACTTTTGGCCATGTGATGTTGTTGTTGTCACGTGTCTGCCCCGCCTTCGTTCACTCCTCCCTGTTTCCACACCAGTTCCCAATTGTCATCATTGTCCTCTGTATTTAAATGAATCATTAGTTAAATGTAATCACAGTTAAGTGTCGTCATTTGTATTGTTTTAGTTATCGTCTTTTACTGTGTTGTCTTTATTATTTATTAAACCCCTTTCATTTGAAGCTATCCTGCGTACGGGTCTGTCTCCCTCCTACTCTGGTTGTGACAATAATCAAATTGCTGTCATGTTTCAAATTTATTTATCTGGAACAAGCACATGGTTTGCTTTTAACTGTGTTAAAGCTTGATACCGAATATCACCAGGTTTTACAGACTGGACATCTGTGTAACAAATAGAAAAACTGATTCAAATAGCAAACATTTTTAAAGTTTGCTAGAAAACTTCATTTTGAATGTATGTTAACTACAGTCATCCCTGATGGCTAGATTATAAACAGTCTATAAACAGCAGTTTGCCTCATATTAAAAAAAGACTCTTGTCTCTTGGAAAGGTCTCTTGCCTTCAAGGGGCGTCCACTATATACAGCTGTAGAAAGGACATTTCTTATAATCATGCTCTCCAGTGTCACCCAGATAAGAATGGGTTTCATTTTGAGTCTGTTTCCTGTCATGGTTTCTTCCTCATGTCGTTCTTACCACCATTGCTTTAGGCTTGCTCATTATGGATTATATAGACTTTGTTTTTTTTTATTCGGAAATGTTTATTCTGAAATCCCACATCAGTTTTGTAAATACATTTTAAATAAGTCTTAGTTAGGAACGTTTTTGCCTCTTATGGGAACTTATGGGAGAAAGATAAATTCTTTGAAAGTACTGTAAGCCTCCAATATTTCCTTTTTTTGGGCAACTTTTGGCCCTGACTGGATAAATAATATAAAAAGTATAGAGAAGAAATGGCTAAATGTTTTAGCTAAAAATGCTACTACTACTACTACTACTACTACTACTAATAATAATAATAATAATAATAATAATAATAACAGAAAGAAAACAGCAGCTGAATACACTTTGCACTGTAACAACCAACTACAACCTAACCACCTTTCATAATGTTTTTAAATCAAGTGTAAATACTTTCCAGTACAGTATTAAACCCCCTTCCAGAGTTAGCTGCCTTGTAGTTTATCACATAACTATCCACATCAAACATTTTATGACACCAATATCAATTTATATGAAAGGGCCTTTAAATTATTTTATGGTTACCTCCGTTTTTTTGGCTCGTTGAATTAACTCTAATTTTCAAGAGGCAGCTCAAGCCATAAGCCCTGACGTACTATTACAGTGTTCTCCAGATTTTTTATAGTCCAACAAACACAAAGAAGGATGTGTGAGTCACAACTTCAGAATATGGTCAGCTCAAACTTTGCAGGTGTGGATAAACTACCGAGTTTATACTTATGTGAAAGTAAAATAATTTGCTCAAGGGAATGCAAAAACATCTCATGCTTTCATGTGAAAAGAAAGGAGGCCAAGGTAACACCTGGAATTCTGTCATGTTCCTCAGACCATTCCTGAGCAATGTTTGCAGTGTGGCAGACATATGCTTGTGAATCATGGTAAGTTTGTTTTTTTTGCACTGGGGTTTGGACAAAGTTAAGTCAGTGTAGTCCTTTGCTGTGGGAACCACCAAAACCACCTGCTGAACCAGGACACTGTGTTGTGACACTTTTCTATCACAGCCATTATTAATATTTTGAGTAGTTTGGGCTACAGCTACATTAGCTCTTTCTGAAGGGATCTGACCAGACTGAATTGCTTTTGCTCCTGACATACATCAGTGAGTCTTGGGAGTACATGACCCTGTCACTGGTTCGCCGGCTGTAATATCCACTAATAACCACTACATACTGGGAACATCCCACAAGACCTGCTGTTTTGGAGATGCTGTGACTCAGATCCTTAAACTTGTTCAGGATCTAAAGCATGAACTTTGCAAAGTTACTGTCCACTTGCTGCCTAATATAACCCACTCCTTCAGATGCCACTGTACTGTATAGAGATCACCATTATTCACTTCACAAAATCTTAAGACATGCAAAGTTACTGTCCTCTACAAGACAATTGCAACAGAGGAGAAAGGAAGACTTACAGGAAGACAATATTACAAAGAGTGAGTGATATAAAGATTGTTTATCATGAATCTACAGTATGAAGTATGAATCATGTTACTCTCAGATCTCATTATTATATTACTTTCAGTTAAGGGCATGTAATGAGTAAGTTCAAATGCAAACACTTATTAAATAAAATGGAAAGTACGAAGATTTCAATAATGTGGTATGTAAATACTGACTGCTACCAAATTGCAGCTATGAACAAGTTGTCCCCTTCTAATCCACCTAATACATACAGTATACCTACATACAATACTGTATAGCATAAGGAAAAATATACTTAACAATTTATGGCATTCTGCGATGTTTTTCTGTTCAGCATGTTTATAAAAAGTGATCATTTGGTCTACTGGTATATATAAAGGTCTTCCCTGGACTGTTGCCAAAAATAAAGTAAGCACATAATTTTAAAGGATGTCTTAGTATGGTGTAGCATACTAAGACATGCCAAAAATAAAGTAAGCACATAATTTTAAAGGATGTCTTAGTATGCTGTAGCATTTAGACTTCAGTTCAACAGAGCTAAGGGGCCCAAGCCTGTTTTGTCAAGTCATGTGCGAATCCAGAATAATAAGTGAAACTTATTATATTACAGAAAATTGTATTATTAAAAAACATGTGATGTTCAACCAGCACATTTGGATGTGATGGACAGGTGTCCAAATACATTTAAAAACATTGCTTTAAACTTTACAGCATTGGCAGTAAAGTATCCTGCACATTTACAGTATAGTAACTTAAAGAAGGCTGAGAGTCTTTTCTATACTATATATTTCCTGTAATGTACTGTAATAGCATATTATAAATAAAACATAACCATGGACAATTCCTCGATGTAATATACAACAACGCTGTAGTATTTTGCTCTAGGACCCAACCATGGCAGCAATGAGATCTAAACACATGACTTTCTACTCTGCAACACAAAGCCTTGACCACTGGGCCAACATAACTGGCATTATGAACACAGATTAAACCGCTTTTTCCTCTCGAATAACTTCAATAAAAGACTGCAGTGAATCAATGCCAATTAGTTGAACAAGTTGTGGTGGTTCAGTGGTTACCCATAAATTACTGTAAAATCTGTTTTAATAAATGTCTACACTTTTTTGTCAAAATTGGACATTGATGCAGAAGACAGTAAGAAGACAGACAGAATATCCTGAGTAGAAGTTCAGACAGGTCAGGTTTGTGAAGCCGGGCATGAACTGTGCGAATAACAGCAGTGACACCATATGAATTGTATACAGAAAACATATCAGGATGAATAATGCTCAGTGGTAAATGAGGGCAAATCTTGAAACTAATTTTTAACACTGTTCTCAAGTAAACCTTACCTGAGAATCCTTTCATGTGGCTTCTGGAGAGGGATTAGGGAATAGCATGGTTTGGGACAGAGATGGTGACGTCTCCAACACAGCTGTTCACACAAATTATTTTATTCTGCCCATCCAGCAGCTTATGAAGTATAATCAGGTGCAAAGAACAAGTGTGACTCTGCTATTTACTCTCAGTGTGAGATGAGAACAAGTATCTCATCTGCAGTTTCTTTTTGTTAGTGGTGCTTGGGATTAGTCGAAGCAACTCAGCACTTTCAGTCTCTTTGGTTGCTGCAAAACATCACATGAGTTTCTATCAAGTATCAGTGCTTTTTTTCTGCAGATGTGTTTTGTTTACAGAAACGTTTTTAATCATATTCTACATAACAAGAGTATGACCCACCCTGTCTGATACTGGCTGTACTTGTCAACCACAGTCGTGACCACAAACTGACATGTGGTGCTTTCTCTTACAAACTCTATCAAACACCCACACACAAATTCTATTCCATCGCAAATCTCATGCTGCCATTGGTGGTTAAAAGGTGTAAGACAAAGACGTACGTTGCATGCAGACTTAACAGAGAAGTTAAAACCGCAAGAACGTCATGAGGTTTTTTTTTTTAATTCTTAGTTTCTGTATATAGATATATTCACTCATCCACATTCACACATCCCCTTACCCTGTTATCTTCTCACATATTGATATGCTAGTTTTTTAAAGCATTAAAATAAGAAGCTGAGTCATTAGTATACAGGAACAAAATATTTTTGCAGCCCCCACATGTCTGTCATGGCTACAGTAGGCATAACACATTGCCCAACGTCTACTTTATCTTTGAGCGTGAGAGCTAATTGGGAAAGATTGTCGGTCATTTTTATAAAAAAAACAACTACCATACACAGTTACAAAAGGAAAAAGTCACGACATCATGCTGACATGTTCTACAAGCAGGCAAAGTAGCCGCTTAGTAACATTTTGCACAAATTTATGCATTATTTTTTAATAATTTTGTGTGAATTCTTCTTTGGATGCCACTACTGCTATTTGTAGTGCAGTCAATGCAGCTGAAACTGATACCACAACACTGCTGACTTTTCTATTCTGAACATTCAGAAGGTGTTAAAAAAGTGATGTGCCAAAATTATGTGCAAAAAAACCTTCACAAACCCATCACACCCAAATGTACTTGCACTTGTACAACAACATCCTATTCTAAATTTAGTCACCCTTTACTACTATAAAAGCCTCCAGTCTTTGAGAATGGATTTATTTTGGAGAGTGGCTGTCGGTATTTGTTCATTCAGCCACGAGAATATTAGTGAGGGAAAGAAAGAAGGTATGGGCTTCAGTCCATTTTCTAGTTCATCCCAAAGATGTTCAGTAGGGTTGAGGTCAGGGCTCTGTGCAGGACACTTGAGTTCTTTCACTGCAACCTTGACAAATCTTGTCTTTCACAGGGGCAGTGTTATGATGGAACAGGTTCAAGGCTGTTTAGTAATAATGTATGGTTTTAATGGCCAGATAGCTAAATGCTGACAATAGTGTTGCTCATTCTAAGGAGGTTTTGTCTGAGGAAGAAGAAGCCTATATTTGTCACATATACATTACAGCACAATGACATGCTTTCTTTGCATATTGCAATGTTAAAGGTTGACAGGGTCGGTCATGATACAGTGCCCCCTGGACCAGTGAGAGCTAGGGGCCTTGTTCAAGGGCCCAACAATGGCAGCTTGTCAATGCTGGGGCTGGAACCCCAATCTCCTGATCAGCAAATCAAAGCCTTAACCACTTGAGCCACCACTGCCCCTGAGCTTTCAGGGCAGAAGATTATGTCGTTTATGGATTTTCAGTAAAAATATGCCTTTTATTTTGTCTTACTAAATACAACAGAGAGAGAAAAAGGAGATGCTGATGTGTGGCTGTTTATAGCTACTGTAACATAAATAAAACCAGGAACTAAGTTATTTGTGTCATGGATGTTCCAGTTAAAAGTAACTTTAGCTGGATTAAACACACGATGTTCTTTAGTAAATTAAAGATTATCAGTGATGTAATAAAATACTTCACAGGTTGTGCTGTTCAATTGTAGCTCACCGCAACAGTATCTCTCTTTCTTCCTACACTTACTTTCATCAACTAAAGCCATTTGTGATTAAGTTCATTACATTATATATATATATATATATATATATATATATATATATATATATATATATATATATATATATATATATATATTTGATGTAAAAAGTATAAAGAACTTAACATAAAGTCTGAAGACTGAAGCCTTGTCCTTGTAGTGAATAAGTTAGGTAATAAATAAAATCTTTAAAAAAATCCTTTACGTTTCCTCTTTTTGACTGCTTTTTTTGTACAACTCTCTAACTGAATTAAAGGGAAGTGAGCTGGATTTTTTTTTTTTCTTAAAAAAAAAAAAAAAGCAACGCCACTTTACTGTGCCTTTAAAAGGCAGCACCCTGTTAGAGAAGGAGCTGCTAAATCCCCCAGTAAGATGCTGACATCAGCAGTAACAGCACAGCAGAGCACACCAACATAGCACTCAGGGGTCATACTGGGTCACGCCTGCCACTCAGCAACTAAGAAAGAAAAACAGAGGGAGGGGGTGAAGAGGGGGTGTTTCAGGAAGGAGGGCACTTTGAAAGTTCCTGTACAGTTTCAAACCAAACAACAGGTTAAGTTTTAACTTTTAAAGTCCCAGGTTCAGTCTTACCCACAATAGTCCTATTAGTTTCAGTGCCATTTAAGAGTCTCATGCTGTTTACTGAATAATAAGCTGATTGATACTGAAAGCTCCATTTCAAATGGCATGAACGTTGATAGATTTTGTCCATAGCACACTTGCATACACAATGTATTAATCCTCATGGGACACAGATACACACATCTCTGCTCAAAACTGTCAAATATTCCTTTTCTCTTATCACACATAAATATCAATCATGTCACACACCTCATACTGTAGATAAACAGATATTCCTCCCCATCCATCATTTTATGCCACTCATGAGTTCCTAGTGTGACTTTTTCTTCTTTTTCCGGACCTTCCTGATCCATCCTGATGCCCTGGTTGGAGTCTCGTTGCTTGGTGGTGCACTCTGCTGGGGATCCATCTGCATGAACAGCCCATGACCTATGGGATTGCTGTGGATAGAATCACTTGGAAACTATCCAAAACTATCCTTTACAAATAAACTGAAATGAATTGAATTACTAATAAATTACATGCTTGGGGTTTTCAGAATCCACTTCTTCATTGTTATCACAGAAGTACTGTATATACAGTACAGAGAAACATCACATCAGATTTCTCTTTGCTCCTGATTATAAAGCGCTGAGTTTTCTCTTCGACTTTAAACAGATTACTATAAAGTAAACAGTCATGAATACACTGATAAAACCCCAACATGTTCTGAGCATGTACCAATTTCTATTTATACTAGGAAAGGGTTTTTCAGCAGCTAGCTAGCATCAGGTACGACATTGATACACTTCAGCTGAAGATAACAGTGACTGATAGTGTAATAAAACACACACTAGCAAAAGTAGGCCATGAGGTCATTGACATAAAGATATAGAGTAGCATTAACAGATTTAAAAAAAAAAAAAAAGGTAGGCTTACAGTACATGCAGTTCCTGGAATCATGCAATCAAATGACAGAATCAGTCACTTTAAAAGCAATAGATACTATTTCAGTGTTGATTACTTAACAGTTTTTGTTGTTTTGATTTTATTGCATGAACTCGACCTTGATGGTTTTTCAGAATGTTAAGTGTAACACTTTTTAAAGGCTTTTTTAATTTTTTTTAACTTTGCATTCATTTACAAATCCTAAATCCTACATGATTATGGATATATACTGTACTGTATGTCAAATTATAATACAACACTAATTACACTAATGCTTGAGCATTAATTATAATTAAATAAATATTATATTTAGTCTCAGCCTTCTGGTGGTCCAGTGGCAGGATCCCATGCTCTTCTTGCCATGGCTTGGGTTCGATTCCCAGGCAGGGATCTAACCCAGCCACTGAAGTGTTAACTCTCAACAGCAGTCCCCAGCCTGGATAAAATGGGAGAGTTGCATCAGGAAAGGCATCTGGTGTAAAACCAGTGCCAAATCTAACATGCGGCCCATGTGATCCGCCGTGTCGACCCGGAATAGAGAGCAGCCAAAAGAACACTCAGTCTCAGTTATGGCATCTTACATCATTTAATACTTTTTGCTGTTTGTAATGTAAATTATTAACACTTCATGTTATGTGTTTATGAACAAGGGTGTTTATGGGATTTTGACAGGAGGCTGATTCCATGTCCTGGAAAACTAATGAGGTCACAGCGATGTCCCTCTCTTACTGCTTTGTTGAGTGAAGCTGTCAATGACGATGCAGGAACAATGGCTTGTAACTACTGTGTTTGTATTCCATATGTTCTGGATTTCCTGTCTGTAGAAAGAGAGTGGAGCAGAGGTGAAGACTTCAACCACTTATTGTGTTACAGTACATCTCATTTTAGTATAAATGGCCAGAATCCAATGGGAAACATGAAGTGTTGCCCGTTGCTGGTAGCTGTACACATATGTTTATTTGTCTAACAGCTATTTGTTTATTTGCTAAAAGAGTTCAAGTTAGGTTTATGGCTAAAGTAATTCAGTTATAGTAGAACACATGGTACACGTGCACATAAAAGCAGACATTAGAGAAATAATTTACATATACACAAATACATTTTAGGTGAAGCGAATAACATTAATTATCTTGTTACTTGTTTAAGGTGTGAACAGTCAGTTCTCAAAAATTGTTGTGTTTTGGAAGCAGGAAAATGGGCTAGAGTAAAGATCTGAGCGACTTTGACAAGGGTCAAACTGTGATGGCTAGACGATCGGGTCAGAGCATATGGTCACAAGCTTGTGTTTAAAAGTAGTGGTGTTGTTTTGTCTAGTTAAAAAATAAATAAATAAAATATTGCAACCGTGGAGGCCTGAACTACTGGGATTTGCATAATCTGAATTTAGAGCCTAGAATGTTGATTTAAGGAACAAATCTCTCTCATATTCTTAAATATTAAGAAAAATGGTACCACATCTGAATATAGCCCAAAGACAGTAAGAAAAATGTGTGTGTGTGTGTGTGTGTGTGTGTGTGTGTGTGTGTGTGTGTGTGTGTGTGTGTGTGTGTGTGTGTTCAAACTGACACTGAGGTCACAGACACCACAGGCTAAAATGAAGTACCTGTCAGTCAAGTGTCTGTGCATGCTGTCATATTGACCTCCACTAACACATCTAGACTCCTCATGACTCTGCCATTCACATGCTGGTAGTGACTGAAATACAGACAGCATACAAGCCAGGGTTAATGAAAGTTCATGTCATTTCTATCATGAGGTTATTACTCTCTGTGTAATCTCAGAAAGTAAATGAGATACAGAGACAGGAACAGAGAATGAAGATTACTGATATGACTATATGCTCTGCCTGTTGTGAATAACAGTGCAGCCATTTTCAGTTACTAGTCCAGGATCAAACCATAACATGCTTAATTAATTCTGAATCGCCCTGTCGTTTGTTCTTTTTTGTGTATTTGGATTTTGAATGGACAATGTAAGCTCGGTCCATTGCTTTTAGTTTCTCCTATAGTTCATGTGCAAAATATTGGCAACAAGTGTTACTTTAGCTCTTTTTATTTAGACCTTGACTCTTGGGCTGCTCTTCTGACTAAACGTCTGACTCTCTGACCAGAAATCTTGCGACAAGCTCCTTGATGGTGTAGTGAGGTTCCTTCCACTTCGGCACATTGATGCTTACAGGAACATTTTACAAGTTGTAAATTCTGTCAGTAACCAGTGCTATTATGTACTGTAGCACAACAAGCTTGTCATGAAGGTCTTGGACAAGCTCTGCACCTCTACACATCATGAAATGTTTATATACTTCAGATTGCTTCTCGCCATTTTGGCTAAATTCACTTGGTGTTCTTTAGTTTGTCTTTGAGAAGCAAAACGGTATGGATATGAGTAGGAAATGACTGCTGTCTTACACATTCAGTGAACTGCTGAATTCCAACTCATTACAATACCTCATATAATTGCTGCTATTATATAAAGTGCTTGTTACTTTATTTTACTTTATTTTTATTTTACTTTCTTTGTACATGTACTGTAGAATATACAGTATGTACTCTGTTGTCTTGTAGTGTTTTGTATCATTTTTTGTACCATTTTTTATGACTTGACTTGATATACTTTCATTGAGAGGTGAGAAACCCTTTTGTTAGTATGCTTTTAAAGCTACCTGCTGATAGAGGGGTAACATCACTAACTTTTAGGTATTTTTAGCGCAGTGCCTGTTCTAGGTAGCCAAATAATTTAGTGCTAAAGAAGTAAAAATTAAAGACTAGTGCTGACCTTGTGATGATGATTTGCAATTACAGTAGCTTATTCTTTCTTGTGTAAATTATGCTATTCTCAGTCAGGACAAAAAGACATTGTAATTAGATGATCAGCCATCATTTGGATTTATTTGTAGTTTCAAAGATAAGACTTAGATACATCCTGCTGATACAAATCTTTTGGCATTGCATGATATTTGACAGGCATTATCAAGGACACCTTTGGCATCTGACAGCTCCTCCAGCTCAATATTGTCGTTGTTTTAACAAGCATGATGAACTTTCAAACATTTCCTAGGGCCAAATAATTTGGCATGTTAACCTGAACTAAACTTGTTATGTCATTAAAATGTCAACTCGCCGGATATTTCGATGAGACTCCCTGACCTTGACATATGACCAGGAGGATCTTCAGGGGTCTTTCCTTGTGATCTTGTTTCCTGTCACATAGTTTACTTGTGGCCTGACAACAAAGCAGCTTTCTGAACATGGCTATGAAATGTTATATAAAGCACATCTTAGTATGAGTTTCCGAAAAAACGTTAATTGAAAATAAACATTATTATTGATTTTATCGATTACACCAATAACCTTGGGTCTGAAATAGAACAGGATTTTTCCAGAAAATATGCACTATTGACAAATGACATTTGTTATACTGGTGAAATTTTGAAAATATATAACATTTATGTCCATGGTTTTTCGTTTTTCTTGACGTTGTAGTTCTCTACACTGAGTGATACATTACAGGACATGAGTAGGTCTTAAGACTTGGGTCTGTCTTTCATCAAACACAGCTGATAGGCATCCGTTTTAATCAGCATGTCAGCTCTGTTACATGCAGGCGCATGCACGTTAGCCCATTAAGCACACTCAGATGTGTAGCTGTATGTGGCATGCAGGCACTGAGCTTGTCAGCCGTGCCTAAAATCCACTATCAGCTATCATTCACGCTTTAACGGGTTGCGCTTAGACTAAAGTCTTTCTTCTCAATCAATCAAAACGCTTCATTTTGACACAGCTACGATATGGATATGTTTCAGGTTTTTTTTCAGCTCATTTCCATTCATCAGCACCAGTAAAGTTGCTTAAGGTTGATCCAGTCGTACACTGAGACACAGATGAGCAGTATGATCTAAGGCAATGGTTTGTGTTATGCAGTTTCACCGGTTAGTTTCCCCGTGTCACCATGATATCAACATCCAATGACATACAGACTGCTTACTTTGTGTTTTTTGTGTGTGAGTGTTTCTTTGTGTTGCATGCTTTTGTTAATGATATAGTCTAAAATTTATTTTTAGACACACAGGCACCGTTGCCTCAATGGAAAACAGGATATCCCATCCCTGTTTTTACAGAAACAGTGTGTGTGTGTGTGTGTGTGTGTGTGTGTGTGTGTGTGTGTGTGTGTGTGTGTGTGTGTAGGCATGTTTTCTACCTCACTAGAGACCAAATGCCCCCCCCCCACAAGAATAGAAATATCTGATAAGCACACACAAGATATAACACACCCTTGTTGAGACATTTGACTGTCTGCCCCAGGAGTGAAATCAAAGAAGCATTAGTTCAATTGGCTTCTTTACGTTGGCTTCTTTAGTGAAATTATTATAGTGATTGAACACAAGAGAAATAAGAGTCTGTTCCTGTTCCTGTGTGAACAGGACGAACGTAGAACAAGTGAGAAACAAAGATGAAGGTTCAGATAGGCCACGTTTAGATGACAACTCTAAACCGCTAACTTATCACTTGGTACCCTGCTGCCTCAGCTACAGTGCAGCTGTGTGTGTGTGTGTGTGTGTGTGTGTGTGTGTGTGTGTGTGTGTGTGTGTGTGTGTGTGTGTGTTTGTGATGTGGTTTGATGTCAAAAACCAACACAAGCCACTAGGAAGAATGGCTGGCTATGTGCAGCTGTGCATTTTGTGTGTGTGTGTGTGTGTGTGTGTGTGTGTGTGTGTGTGTGTGTGTGTGTGTGTGTGTGTGTGTGTGACTTTAAATTGTGTAGGAGTGTTTCATCAGGGTAGAACAGTAGAACAAACACTGAGAAGGTTAGACTTGTGGTGGCTCAGAAAAGGCAGACGACCTCGGCTAGGTTTTAGCTGCACGCTTTTGCCCCTGTTTTTCAAATTGTCACTAAGGATATGAGCACCTTCGCTCTGCCTCTCCACTGCCTTTATCTCTTTCTCGCTCTCTCATCCTCCCTGACTGGATGCGTGAGTTGTTATTCTTGGCAGGCTGCCTGCTGCACCCTCACAGTGTATGGCTCATGATTGTTTTTCTTTTTCTTGCTTCACCTTTACTTTTTCTCTCTCTCTATCCCTGTATATCTCATGTTACAGAGAGAGAGAGAGAGAGAGAGAGAGAGAGAGAGAGAGAGAGAGAGAGAGAGAGAGAGTAATGGAGAGATCCAGCTGCTGGCTGACTCATGATATTATTCCTCTCTACCATTACTATTTATTGTTCCATTTATAACTCTGTGGTCACTGAGTGTTTCTGCCCTTTCTATACTTTTATATTCTTTTTTAAACCCCTTTTATGCCAACAGGTCAAACATAAGTAGGAATTAATTAACCACTGCTTTATCTAAAAAAAGAATCTTTTTTTTTTTTTTTTTTTTTAAATCTTTTTGCTAGAGAGTAGGCCTTGTATTCTTGTACAGGCTTTGTTCATTTTCTTCCTATGCGGCATTAATAACTTTAAAAAAAGAAACTTACAAGTCAATAACACTAAGATCAACAATAATAGTGTTTGTATTGCTCTTAATATCTGGGCATTAATCCATGCCTATAGGATGATATCATACACCTAAAATAATCTGACTCATCTGACTGCATTTTGTCACCATTCCCTAACAGGAAAAGGAAACTATTTGCACCCAGTTTGGCAATTTAAAAAGTGTACATAATAATAGCTAACTTGAATGTAGTCAATAATATTATTATACAATGAATCTGGTCATCTCCTTGAGGGAAAGACAAAAAAAGACAAAAAAAAAAGTATAATATGTCAATTGTCAATGTTAATTTTGTGTTGTATTGATATTTCAGCCACTCAGGATAACTCATGTGCTGGATTTGTTGCTCATCTCGATGTTAGTCTTAATAATAGGCTGAGATCTACTGTACATATGACTCTCTGTGGTAGACTTTTGTTCTGTAATACACATATTTGCTTTTGTGCTTCAAGACTCTTGCTTTGACTCTTTATAACAGTAAAGCAACGATTTATTTCCAGCTCATCCTTCTTCATGTTACTTTAAATTAGTATTACTAACAGAAGATCCTTCATCCCTACAGCTGTCAGGATAAACACCACATTCAGTCTATATTGTTCGTTATTATTGTAAATATTCTTTTTATTTAATAAATTAATACAAACTAAGGATTAAATGACTAAAGAATTTCCAGCTCTCATTGTCTGAATAACGTTAATTCATGGAACATGTGCAATAACTTGAATGAACTCTCTGTATCAGAGACACGTCATAACTCTTATTTTTGTGAGTGTCCGAGTGTTCTGCTTTAATGAGGTTCACTGTTTTAATGATTTGCTGTTATGGTCATTGTGCCACTGATTCACTACTCTCTTTTTATTGCTTTAATACCCTCACTGAAGACCAAATTCACCCAGCATAAACTTACAGGAAAAAAAAACAAAAAACAAAGGCACTGGAAGCTCAGCATACAGTAGTTTACCATAGATTATAAGGAATTGGTGTTAAACTTTGCAAATGCATGCTTAAATAATAAAAATATAAATATACACATGCACATGCCAAAGGTTTGGGTGACTAAATAGGACCATAGAATGAGCCAAGCAAGTATTGACACAATCATTCTGATCAAGGTCACAGTGGATCTGGAGCCAAAACCGGAGACAAGGGGACAAGGGGAACATGCACTCACACACAGTAAGACCTATAGGTAATTTAATTTAGCTAAAACAACTACCAGAATGTTTTTGAGAGGTGAGGAGAAGGTTGGAGCTGTGAGAGTTAAGGGCCTTGTAAGGGTTAACTTACACAATGGCTTGTATGGCAGACATTTCAATGAATTGTATGGCTGTAACCTTTTTTGTAAGGAGATATTTATTTACTGTACTGTATAGCATTTTGGAAGGAGTCTTTGTAACAATCAGAGCTGATGATTTGTGGTTTCTCTGTAACACAGTGCATGGACCATCCACACCAGAACCAGTAGGTTTAGGGCCAGTTTTTTTCCCCCACAACCTGCTTTGTGAGAAGGTTCATTGTTAAAAGCTCTATACAAATAAAACTCTAAACTCTATTGAGTAACTACAAATGAATGAAAAGTGAAAAAACACCTTGTTGCCAATTATTTTAATATAACAGCATGCTCTGTCATGTTTTTAATCGTTACATAATTTCCAAGAATAATAGATGTCTTATCAGTCACGCGAGCTGGTGTTTGTTTCGTTCCACATGCCTTGCAAAACTCTATAGATAATGATAGGGAACACCAGCATTTGCATGTCAGGATCACCAGAGTATCAGTGTGTCATAAAACTGTACTGTGTACTCACTCTCTCTCCCTCTCTCTCTCTCTCTAGATAAGGGCAGAGAGAAGACTGAAGTAAACAAACAAAAAATAGGGTGTATTTTGTCACGAGTTTTTGGCCTCACCCTACTAATTAGTCATCTCATGTCAATTGCTTTTCAGGTCTGATGTAAAGCAAACTTGAATCTCAAGCACTAGATACTAGTTACTATTATTATGTTGTTGTGTTATATTATTGTCCTGTACTCTGACCTAATTGATCCCATTCTGCAGGTGCTGATTTATTAATCCCAGTCAGTTACACTTCATAGCCTGTGGTATAACCAATTTACATTTCATAGTAAAGAGAAAAAAAATACCACCAAAAATAGCACCATGTTTTTTCCACTGGCTAATGCTAAACTGTCATTTTGTTATGTGACACTACATTGTATTTATTTGTAATGTGATGCCTTAGTCATACCACAGCTGCTAGCCTTAAAGTGACCTTGCTTTTCCCTTGCACTAACTACACAAACAGACTCCTGTCTTGATTGCACTGTCTGAAGACAGAAGGAGAATTTCTGCATGCTCTGCTTTTTACTAACGTAACTATTATTAACGTAAGTATTTTTACTCAGGATTTCATTGAAGACCAATCCGCCCTTGAGGATGTATGTATTTTTGGTCAGTACACCCGTATTTACAATATAGTCGATACTAGATACTAGATTGTGCATGATAAAAACAAAACCATGCACACACTTCAGTCCTCAAATATCTCACTATGGAAACTTTTTTAATATGCCCATCCCTTACTAAACATCCCCCCAGGTCTAGTACTTTGGAGAGAACCTTGAATCCCCATTGTATAAACAAATAAATTTGCTCCATGTGAATCAAACTGTGGTTCAGTTCACCCTCTGCTGTGTTTGTATTCATGCTTGTGTAATTAGTTTTATAAAAAAAAAAAGTCCAAACAACCCAATGGCAGCTATGCTTGGAGCCTTTAAATCAGACCCATCCCATAAAAAGTGAAGTGGGGTTGTGGGCTGGTCAGAGTAGTTTTAGAGGGGATTGTTGTTTGCATGAGGAGTTTTTGCCAAGCATTTGGAGCCTAGCCAAGTGCACTCACAAGCTAATTGCTGTCAGGAAAATCACTCAACAGAGCCAGGGACTATTGTATGAGCAATATGTTTCAACATATCAGTCACAGCTCCAGAATCCTGGGTTTGGTCCTGAGCTCAAGTTTCTGTGCATATCCTCCCAGTGTCTGCATGGGTTTTCTCTGTGTTCCCCAGTTTCCTCGATCTTCCCAAATAATTGCTGGTAGGTGGAAGATAGCTATAAACATGTGTTTACAGTACATGGTGACCTCTGATAAACTAGTCTCTATGGGAGCCTGAAAAATATTAAAGGCTGGATGGGAAATAATTTTTTTCAATTACATTATACAAAACAAATGTTTTTCATTATTGTCTTTAGGCAACCCACAGGGTAATAAACATAGGACTTTTGTCACAAAATGGTAAACCTTATTGCCGGAATTTGGTACACAGATTTAATCAAGAAAGTAACATTGTTCACTGTGCTCCCTGCTAAAACTCATCAGTTGTGCCATGGCAAACCCTGCCATAAGGCTGTGGAACGGCTTACTGTTGAACATTAGAATGCCTTTTAACATCATTTAACATATATGCCTTTGAATATTGTGTCTGTTGTGTTTTCTTTTTCTTTTTATAAAAGTGAAAAAAAACTATAGCCGGTCAGAATAGACTTATTGGCTCTCCAGTAGACTCTGTATAACTTTTTCCGTATTTTGTTGGTTGGTTGTTTTTTAAGTCAAAGGCATAGCAGCAGTAAGATGTTTCCAAGTGCTTGTGTACATCCAACCCCGGGGCTGTGTGGTAGTAATAGCATCCATCCTGTCATCATGGTGTCATTATCTATTAAAAAACATGGTTTTTTTTTGGCTCAGTAGTTAAGGTTTTCACTTTCCAATCAATACAGTGTGCTTTTAAATCCCAACAATGTGATAAGGCCATTGTAGGGCCCTTAAGCAAGGCCTTCAACCTGTTCTGTTCTCAACCGTAGTTGCTGTATCATGGCAGATTCTGACCTCAACTTTCAAAAAAGCTCAACTTTGCAAAGTATATAATTTGATTAAACTGTACTTATCTGTAACAATAAAGACAGTCTTTCTTTCTTTTATCAAATCTGAGGTCATTCCACGGTTCCTATTATTCGTAATGTGTGTACTAATTAAATGTGTGTTTAGGAATTGCAGCCAGATTAGTGTTATCACTTGCATAGAACAACTATGTTGATATAAGAGACAAAATCAAGAACTATGATACCTGGAATAATAAAATTAAAGCAGAAACTGTGTGGATATGTGTAAACCTAGTGTTGTATGTGTTCCAGTGATGGCTAATCTTTATTCAACCCCTATTGACAATAATATATGGCAGTACAGGATGAAACAGATTTTGGATTTTCATGAAGACTGTCCCATGTTGCAATGCTGCAAACCACTAGCTGTTGTGAATTGTGATTACTGCGAATCATATGTTATCTCAAGGATTATAGAGAAAGCCTTAGCTTTTAGCTGTAAAACAGGCCAAGTTTTGCTTTCACAGGTAACTGAGTGGATCTCTTAAGCCAAAAACATTAATCATTTATCAGTAAGAGAACAGCTTCTATATGGTAACTAGAACAATGTAGGTAGAATTCGATGTGTCCGAGGCTGTGATAGACAAAATGAATCACCACCAAAAATTATTATTTGGTTTTATTACCATCATTAGTTCTTGCATCAGTCACACAGCACTGTATTTTATTTAACTGTTTGGTGTAGGAACTTTTTAAGTGCTAATGGTAAAACCCCTGAATTTTTGACTTGTGTGAGACAGGTTCAGTAAAACCTTTTTTCACCTGAAAGAGAACCACCAGTAAGCACAGATGTTATGTGGGATTCAAAGAAAGTGTTGCTAATATCACTACTCCTACTGTATTAATAGAAATGTCCAGCTTTTGTCCAATCATAATGTCCATGTCATCATATATTTTCATGTTTGAGGATAAACACTAAAACCACAAGTGTAAGTTTTGAAGTTTAAATAACAAGTGTTATGTAACTAATTAGCATAATTTCTATAATTTATTGATGGTACACATACAGAACTATATTCACCACTGCTGGTGGGAAGGATTCTAGTCTGTTTACTAGCATAGAGAAGACATGGTTGACACACACATAAACCTTGGACTTCCAGAATCTTATGAGGACAAATCATTGTGTTAAGCACTGCAGCTTTCTAATTACAATAATCTTGTTGTGCTCTCTGTGTTTTGTCTCCTCTTTTCAGAGTGGATTACAACATGGTAAAGGGCTAAGCAGCTAGCATGACATAACAGAGCAATAAAACAATAATTGAGGTGTGACTGAAACTGACTCACAGTCAAGTCACCAAGGTTGTTAGTCAAGCTCAAATTTGTATGGCAGCAAATCTAAAATATTGTCCTCCCTCAGCCCTCCCATGATTTTACCTTTTCCCCCCCAATAGTTTCAAATGAACCCCACAACACCAACAAAGGAACTGGTGAAGGAGTTAAAGGTACCAGGTAACAAAGATCTGAATGGCTGTTGCACATGTAAGAAGCCTCTTTTTCAAGGCAATAAAAAGCAAAGCTGAAGTTTGCAGGTCATAAGCACCCTTTAGAGGAATGTACTATGGTGTAATAAACCACAATTGAACTGTGTTGCCACAATGATCAGCACAGCGTGTAGCAGAAAAAAGTGAGTTTTTTTATCCAAAGAACACCATTTCAACTGAAGGGTTGTGGATAGATGCAGCATTGTTGTTGTGTTGTGGATAGGACATCATGAGGAAAGAGGATTATCCAGAGATAATAAAAAAAACAGTCCTGTCTCTGCCATGTCTGTGTATGTATCATGATATCTGCCTACCACACAAACAGACATCCTGGTTGAGCAATTCTATCAAACACTGAAGAGGATGCTGCAATAGGTGGTAGACGAGGAGGGGCGAAACTGGGGCGACAGGAACTGGTTGTATGACAGCAGCTCTACTGAGTCCCAGAGGCCTGTCAGCAGGCTATTGAAGATGTTAACATTGAGAAATCTTGCAGATCCTGGTCAAGTTCCATTATGGTGGTGCCAATCTCAACCAGTCTCAGAATCTACCCCCTGCCCTGAGAGGAGGATCCAGTAGAACACCTGGAGAAAGCTGAAATCATCTCTACCCTGGACCTAAGCTGGCAGGTAGCCTTAGATGCAGCATTCCAGCACCTCATTTAAGCAGGTCACCGGCTATTTGTAGTGGCCTACTTGTACAATTTGTATGATGTGGGTGGACCACCTAAACCACCTCATGACCCGGAGCTCTGAATGATCAGGCTAACTACAAACCCATAGAAGTGTCATCTGGTGCAAACTGAAACACAATGCCTGGGGTACTGCATCAATCAGTGCCTGCTGAATCCTCAAGAAAACAAAATTAAGCTGTTAGAGAGTACCTGTAAACCACCAACGAGCAAAAGGTACATGTCTTCTTGGGTTTTGTGGGTAACAGAGGTTTATTCCTAACATCTCTTCTTTAGCCTCCTCTCATTGGTGCTGTGGAACAAGCCCTTCATGTACACAGACGCATCATACGTGCTCTTCAAAAACTTTGAGCGTGAAGAACACCTGGTGAGTCACATTCAGTTTATGTAGAGGCACAATGTCTGCATATATTAATTTCAGTCCAGCATATTCACCCGATTACTCTATTTCAAATTACCATCATTTATTATGTATAAGTTTTCTTAATTACACTCTGTTTGAACAGAAGATTTAACAGCTTTGTATATCGGGAGCACTGGTCATTTCCGTAAAAGCTAACAAATCGTTAAATGATAATAGGCAACATTTACTTTTCTCCTAAGGACAAACACATTGCAAGGTACAGAAACACCTGGTAACTTAAAGGCTATATGATTATTATCACCTTGTTCGTGAGCAACTTGTAACAGCATCAGCTATAGGTCTGCAAAACCAACAATAAAGAACATTTCTAGTTCAGTGTGTGATGCATTTCAAACCAAACATTACTTTTCAATTGCACATAATAAGTCTAAAAAAAAAGCCTGATCTGATCTGATTTTTAGCTGCAACTGGAGATTGCTTAAGTTATGTGATAGCTCAGTGGTTAAGGTGTTGGGCTACTCATCGGAAGGTCATGGGTTCGAACCCCAGGTTCACCAAGCTGTCACTGCTGGGTCCCTGAGGAAGGCCCTTAACCCTCAGTTGCTCAGTTGTAAGTCACTCTGGATAAGGGTGTCTGCTAAATGCCGTAAATGTATTTCACTACAGGTACAGGGTACATCTATTGTTGACCAATCGCAGACCCCTGAATTGAGGGCCCAAACAAAAGCAAAGTTAAAGCATAATTGTAAGTTTGGAGCAACTAAGTGATTCCTGTTTATGAGTCATTTTTATTAAGATTGTTGGCAGGTTACATTGTATCCTTAAAGATGGAAAAGCCATGCATTCATAAGTAAAGGAAATAGCATTGTAATTGTTTAAATTGTCCATTGTTTTAACTTAACTTTATAAAACTTTGCAGCACAAACATTCAACCATTCTTTGTTGTTTTGGTCTGTGACAATTTTTTTTTTTTTACACAGTACATGCCTCCATTCCCCGGTGGAAGCAGTAGTAATGTTCATTTAGGTGGAAGTTGAGGGAAACAGAGGTGCATGCTGGGAGGAGAAACGTGTTCCACAGCTGTTAAGGCCTGCAGCAGGATTTCGCAAAAGCTACAACTTTGTTGTTTGCCTTTGGGACTTGGCTAGAGTATGCCAGCTACTCGGGAGACTGTTTCAGAGTAGCTGGCTGTGGTCCAGGCCTGGAATAAATCAGCACAGTCAGCGTGGAAAAACAGCTAGCTGAGGGGTGGAGGAGGGGAATGAGAGTAGGAAAGAGATAGAGGTTACAGCTGAGAAACAATGGACTGCACAGAAAAAAAAGTGGCGTAAAAGACAGATGAGGTGATACAGTAATAGGTAGTTAAAAAAAAAGTATCTGCACTAATTTCACACTAAACCCCATCTGGTATTTTACCCTTAAACTCTTCCATAAGAAACAGACACATATGAAAATAATAATTTGATGTCTTGATTTACCATCCAGCAGTTTGAGCACGTGGGGAATGGGACTGTGTGTCACTGGCAGATATTTCTCTGTTTTTCATTGTCAGTTTTACTTAGTGAGTGAGTAGCTGGTGGGTCAGCGAGTTCACTTTTTTTTATAACTATTGCTTGGTGAACCTGATGACGACTTCACTCTTGCTATCCATACATAAAAAAAGAAAAGTGTACAAATGCAGAGCGCATGAGATTAAATGAAGGGGAGCTTGTTGTGGTTCATGAGACAGATCATCTTAGAGGCATGCTATCTATGATAATCTGTCTTTTGACAAAGAGGCTGTTTAGCCTCATGAAATGAAAATATGTGGTTTGTTACACAGAGCACAGAGTGATATCGCACTAATTCTATTAAACTCAACTGTATCAACACACTTGTATTCAGACTCTATAAAGCAAGGGCTCTTGTATACACGATAATTCCCTGCAGAGAGAAGGGAAAACAGAGTTCACTAAGTTTGCAATGGCGTGCTTGGTGAAATTCAGGTCCCTCCCTTTGACCGCAGGACTGGGTTTGTGCCTATGTGTGTGTGGTGCGTGTGTGTGCGTGTGTGTGTGTGTGTGTGTGTGTGTGTTTGTGTGTGTGTGTGTGTGTCACAGCTGTGAGACTGGGAGTGACTGCTTCTCCTAACCCAACAAAAGACTTGTGCTTGATAAACAAAGCTAGACATGTGCTGATCACAGAAATGCCAATAAATAGGAAGTAGTTTCATTACATTAGTCTATTAGTCTAGACAACATCTACATTATTGAAGAGCTGTAATACAAAATAAAGGAAAGTTTTTTTCTAGGAAAACCGTATTTTGGCTTTCCATTGCCGTTCAATAAGGTGATCTCAATTCATAACTGAGGTCATGGAATCAATTGAGTCAGAATTAGACATGCTCAGAAGAGGCTTGTTGAAATAGTCAACAAGTATTGCCATTAGGTAACATTTACTAAAACACACAACTAATACAATTAATAACATTACAATGTGCAAAATGTTGCTGATTTGTTTACACTCTTTTGCTCTGTCACAGTTATTTATTTGCCTGTTTTGAGTGTTTTTGAATGTTCCCATGACAACTCTTGGTGTTGTTGTGCTATAAAGACAGAGGGGGAGGGTTGATTTTCAGCTTTCATTCTCTGCGTCTCTCTCACTCTTTCAGAATGACAGCAATTCAGTTTATTTACCTTGTGTCAGGGACTGTAGATGGTGACAGATGCAATTGAGGAGTATTTTATTTAGACAAATACACACGAACAAAGACTAGGACTCTGTAACAAACCTAAACTTGCCAAGCATTGAATATACATGAAAATAATATGGCTTTGATAATACACAACAGTGCTATCAGCAGACGTTAGACAAAGAGACAACTATGATGCAATACAACTATGACGTACATACTGGCGCAAAACATAAAACCGATGCAAATAGGCATGTGACATGTGTGTCATGATCAGGTGAGGTGCAGTGGCTGATCGTACATAGAACCTCTCCTTTACGGTGTGGCTACTAAAACATCGACTGCAGCTCTGGGAGTCCTGGTAAGGTATTCTGGTCTCATCAGGTCAGCAGGGACCAACTGTAGCATAAATCCCAGTGCAAAGGGCCAAAGTCACTCCCTTGCCCCATCTGACATGACTGTAGAATCTATTACAACATAGTGTTCGTTGAGCTAGTGAGTCTTTCCTGTCAGCCTCTGGCATGAACTTATCTGTAGATGCCACACCATTGGCATCTGGCATGAACTTGCCAGAAAAGGCTGTCTATTCAGCCTCTGGTGTTGTCTGTAGTGTAAATCTCAACCTACAAGAATTGCAGATGTGGTTTGGGTAATTCAAACTTTCACTCACTCACTATCTCACTCACTCATTCACTCGCTCACTCAGTCATTCACTCGCTCACTCACTCATTCACTCTCTTACTCAGTCATTCACTCACTCACTCACTCATTCACTCACTCATTCACTCAATCACTCTCTCACTCACTCATTCACTCTCTCACTCAGTCATTCACTCTCTCACTCATTCAATCACTCAATCACTCTCTCACTCAGTCATTCACTCTCTCACTCACTCATTCACTTAATCACTCTCTCACTCACTCATTCACTCTCTCACTCACTCTCTCACTCACTTATTGACTCAATCACTCTCTCACTCACTCATTCACTCTCTCACTCACTCATTCACTCTCTCATTCACTCAATCACTCTCTCACTCACTCATTCACTCAATCAATCTCTCACTCACTCATTCACTCTCTCACTCACTCACTCTCTCTCTCACTCACTTATTGACTCAATCACTCTCTCACTCACTCATTCACTCTCTCACTCAGTCATTCACTCTCTCACTCACTCATTCACTCAATCAATCTCTCACTCACTCATTCACTCAATCACTCTCTCACTCACTCATTCACTCTCTCACTCATTCACTCTCTCACTCAGTCATTCACTCAATCAATCTCTCACTCACTCATTCAACCTCTCATTCAGTCATTCACTCTCTTACTCACTCATTCACTCTCTCACTCATTCACTCAATCACTCACTCACTCATTCACTCAATCACTCTCTCACTCATTCACTTGCTCACTCAATCATTCACTCGCTCACTCAAAGTGCTCAGTAAGCACTTTATCTTGGCCAGGATGGCAGTGGATCTCTAGACAGGACACTCTGTCAAACTTATATCTGTAAATATGGAATATTCATATTGTTAATTTGTTAAATAAATCATCAATTCATGAATAGACAGATGTTGTGGATAAACATTCTATAACAGTGGCTCTGACACTGACAGTAGTAGTGGCTATAATTCAAATTTTTTAGTTTTACATTTTTGTGCTCATTCTTATGTGTTGTCATTTATATATTAACCTCTTATTCACATGCACGACGTATGACGAACGCTCTGTATATCTATAACAGTCTAAAACTGGACTGGAGGCATGCTTCAACTGCTTCTTGACAGCTGATGGAAGAACAGCGTCAGCATTTCCTCTCTCATACTTTCACATCCATACTCATGTCCCAGCAGTCAGTACACCAATGCCTGCATCAGGCAAGTTCATAGGTAAAACATTTCTCTGTAAAGGCACCTCACTGGACTCATTGTCATTTCTCCTATTTTAGGATGTATTTAATTAGGGATAACAAGTTACATGGCACTCCGTCAGGGTGTATCCTGCCTCGATGCCCGATGACGCCTGAGATAGGCACAGGCTCCCCGTGACCCGAGAAGTTCGGATAAGCGTTAGAGAATGAATGAATGAATGAAGTTACATGGCAACAAGATACATTCATTCATTAATTTTCTACCGCTTATCCGAAGTTCTCGGGTCACGGGGAGCCTGAGGTGTCACACACGGGGAGCCTCAGGTGTCATCGAGCATCGAGGCAGGATACACCCTGGACGGAGTGCCAACCCATCGCAGGGCACACACACTCTCATTCACTCACACACTCACACACTACAGACAATTTTCCAGAGATGCCAATCAAACTACCATGCATGTCTTTGGACCGGGGGAGGAAACCGGAGTACCTGGAGGAAACCCCCGAGGCACGGGGAGAACATGCAAACTCCACACACACAAGGCAGAGACAGGAATCGAACCCCCAACCATGGAGGTGTATCATGTTTTTATTTTTCTTTACATTTAAGGTGCTCATTCATCCGCACTCAAATGATGACAATGAAAACAGCTTCCAGCTTTACAGTGCTGTGCCTAATTACCACTGCAAGCTGCAGAGAAATTGCACTGCAATAAATTACCAAGCATTACAGTCACTAGAGGCTGGGAATACAAGGTTTTTTTCCATTTACTGTGTTGAGGTAACCATTTCTTTTCTTCTTTTTTTTTCATGTTTTTTATCCAGGCAGAAATTTCATGAGGTTTTAGTCTAGAGTCTAAGCCAAGTTTCAAGGTTCACTTTCAAAACAAGTCATAAGGAGGTCAACATTCAACTCAAGCACCACTGGACCTAACTCTGTTCCCACTCAGCTTTAGAGGCTATACAGTCATATAATATATTTCCAATTAAAAATATACATATTTCCAATATTTCCATGAAACCTGTGCTGAATCTAACATGCAGGTCAATGATCCAAAGTGGAAGCCCCAGTCACATTAAAAGATAGAAAGCTTTTCAGAAAGTTCCGCAGAGATTTGAATAAACTTGTATAATAAAAAGCTGCTATTCTAAAAGTTAGTTATATTAGTGTTTTATTAGCAGACCTTTTTTTTCCAAAACAACCAAAAACCTCTGGCGAACACCATGACCACTTTCGGTTTTAAATGTGAAAACAGAAATATTTTGACCACTACAGTACATTCCCAAATCATAAAGGGAAGTCAACAAGAATGTGTGAAATACTGAACAGGCTATATCTTTGTGTGTGTGTGTGTGTGTGTGTGTGTGTGTGTGTGTGTGTGTGTGTGTGTGTGTGTGTGTGTGTGTGTGTGTGTGTGTGTGTGTGTGTGTGTGTGTCAGCTTAGTGGCTCTGGGATTTGAACTCACATTCTTCCAATCAATATTATTATATGACCTCAGATATGTTCTAAAAATAAATAATTTAAACCTTACATAAATGATAAATGTTCACCACTTAGAGTTGATATTTAGCACACAGTCCTTTTGTAGCAATTACAGTGCTGATTTATCTTTGAGCTGAGGCAACATTTCTAGTCAGAAATTGTCAGGTCATACCAAAAATTTGCAATTAGATTTAAATTTGGACTTTGATGCAGCAAAACACAATCTTTCTTTTTAAAGGGAGTGCTTTGTAGTTTCTCCCCTGTGCATTGGCTCGTTGTCCTGTTGGGACATACATTTTCAGTCTAGACACAGATTTCTGGCAGACAGGACCAGTTTTTCCTTTTACTTATCAGCATCTCTGTTGCCCTCGATGGCAACAAGATTTCCAAATCTTCCTGCTGAGAAAAAACTACCGGTACTGTACATGATGGTAGAAATTGTGTTACCTTTGTTGGGCTATATTTGAAGAAGAAGAAGAAGAAGAAGAAGAACGGGGGCATAGAAGCCTTTATTATCGCCACATATACATTACAGCACAGTGGAATTCTTTTCTTCACATACCCCAACTGAGGAGGTTGGGGTCAGAGTGTAGGGGCAGCTATGATACAGCACCCCTGGAGCAGGGAGGGTTGAGGGCCTTGCTCAAGGGCCCAACAGTAGCAGCCTGGCTGTGCTGGGTATTGAACCCCAATCCTCTGATCAACAACTCAGAGCCTTAACCAGTTGAGCCACCACTGCCCCATATGCTCCAAACATAATGCTTAGCTTTTAGACCAAATACCTCAAACCTAGACCAGAAAACCTTTTCCCAAAATCACATGACTCCATGTGCCTTTTTCACAAATGGATGCCTTCTGGCCATTCTCCCATCAAGACCAGATCTATGAAGAGCTGAAGATATTCTTTATGACTGCTGAGTTCATTTTTGAGTTCAGTCGGTGAGCTTCTTAACCACTTGAGTGTTGTAAAAAGGGTCTAATCTAACAATTGCCTTTGCACAGAGGTCCTGAGGAAGAATGGCCTGGTCTTATTAGTGTCTGGTTTGTACCATTTTTTTCCCTCTAACTGTTATAATGGATTTCACAGTGCCCCTAGCAGGGTTCAAAGCTTTGTTGATCTTTCTATAACCTTCTTTCAGCTTTTTTTGTGTGTCCTAACGACAAATCACTAACCTTCACAGTTCCCTGATCTTCATGACAGCAGGATTGATCTTATCTCTCATTTTAGCTGTAACTCAGAGATATTCATTGAGCAACCATACAGTCAGACATGCTCATTAAAAAAAAAAAATTTTTACATCTAAGGTACTGGATGTCTTGTTTAAAGTCAGTTTTCAGGATTAAATGGTCAAAGATTTTATCCATGGGAGGGTTACAAGTTGAAAATCTCTGCTAACTAAGAGGAGTAAGTGACATCTTATCTATTCTTTCTTTATTTATTTTTTCACATTTTGAAATAATTATAAATAATTTTAATCTTTTAACTAAAGAGAGGGGGGGGGCACGGTGGCTTAGTGGTTATCATGTTTGCCTCACACCTGCAGGGTTGGGGGGTTCGATTCCCACCTCCGCCTTGTGTGAGTGGAGTTTGATTGGCATCTCTGGAAAAATTGTCCGTAGTGTGTGAGTGTGTGAGTGAATCAGAGTGTGTGTTAGAGGTCTTCACGGGTCCACTTAGATCCGAAAACCCAGGGTCCGACCCGGGACCCGAGCGGGTTTGGGTCTAAAAGTTTCACGTGTACTTCGGACACGGGTCGGGTATAATAATAGAGTCATCGGGTCTCGGGTAATTTAAAATGAATGTGTTTTTACCGAATGGACCTGAGAACTACTGTATCTCGTGCGTGTGCATCGACTCGAGTCCTTTTCCAACCTCTCCTCTGTTTGCCATGTAGCTGGCGACGTTTGGCTGGCGGTAAGCTAATTTTCGTTGAAACAGACCTGTCAATCAATTTTGAATCCACGCTGTTACTTTAGTGTGGAGTTATGCAACATTCGGGTCCATTCGGGTTAAAAAAAATTGCCAACGGGTCAGGTCGGACTCGGGTCTAATTTTATCGGGCTTGTCTCGGGTCGGGTCTTTCTTAAAAAAAAAACAATAATGCACGTCGGGTTCGGGTAAAAAGTGTTCCGGGTCATTTCGAGTCAGGTACATTTCTTTAGACCCGAGAAGACCTCTAGTGTGTGTGTGCGTGTGTGTGTGTGTGTGTGCCCTGCGATGGGTTGGCACTTCGTCCAGGGTGTATCCTGACTTGATGCCCGATGACGCTTGAGATAGGCAAAGGCTCCCCGTGACCCGAGTAGTTCGGATAAGCGGTAGAACATGAATGAATGAATGAACTAAAGAGAGTCAAATAATACTTTCTGGAAGCTTTGTACGTATGTATGTGAAACTCATCCAGCATCTTGATCTGAACATCCACAGTAGAAGAGCCTAACATTTAGCCTTTGAGACGTCTATATTTTTTTCGTACACTCTTTTATTCTTCAGCAACCAGGATTGTGGTGGATCCAGTGCATATCATAGGAATTTGACATTCAAAGAAGGAAAGTACTCTGGATGGCACTCCAGCCTATCAAAGGGCATCACCCAAATGTTCAGACACAGGAAGAACACAACAATGGCAGTAACATGAGTTCAGTATAGCAGAAATGAGGCTATAATATTACTCGCTCCCTGTTATTATTAGTATTATTAATATTATTATGAATACAATATAATAATTTAGATATTATACAATAAGACAATAAAAATGGTGTGTTCACAGACATTTTCAACCTCTCCCTGTGTCTGTCTGTGGTTCCATCGTGTTTCAAAAAATCCACCATCGTGCCCATACCAAAGAAAAATAAAATCACATGCCTAAATGACTGGAGGCCAGTTGCTCTCACACCCATCTTCAGTAAGTGCTTTGAGAGACTCATCAGAGATTACATCTGCTCTGTGCTGCCTGCCTCACTTGATCCGCTACAGTTTGCATACCGCAGCAACCGTTCCACAGACGATGTTATCGCTTTCACCCTACACAATGCTCTCTCCCACCTAGAAAAGAAGAACACCTCTGTGAGAATGCTGTTTGTGGACTACAGCTCAGCATTTAACACAATAATGCCTGCCACACTTGTTGCGAAGCTCCAGACTCTGGGACTAAACTGTTCTCTGTGCAACTGGGTTCTGGACTTCAGTCAGGTGGTAAGAATGGGCAGCAATACTTCATCCCTGCTGATCCTTAACACCGGTGCTCCTCAGGGCTGTGTCCTCAGCCCACTCCTGTATTCCCTGTACACACACGACTGTACAGCCACACACGGCTCCAACGTCATCGTCAAATTCACTGATGATACAATGGTGATAGGCCTGATCACCGACAATGATGAGATGGCCTACAGAGAAGAGGTGAGCACCCTGACTAAATGGTATCAGGAGAACGACCTCTCACTCAACATTGACAAGACCAAGGAGCTGGTGGTAGATTTCAGGAGACAGAGCAGAGAACACAGACCCATCACCATCGACAAGACACCTGTGGAGCGGGTGAGCAGCTTCAAGTTTCTGGGTGTTAACATCAGTGAGGATCTCACCTGGTCCACACACACTGACAAAGTGCTGAAGAAGGCACATCAACGCCTCTTCTTCCTGAGACGGCTGAGGAAGTTTGGAATGAGCCCCAGCATCCTCGGAACATTCTACACCTGCACTATAGAGAGCATCCTGACGGGCTGCATCACCGCAAAGCCCTGAAAAGGGTCGTGCGAACTGCCAGCCACATTGTTGGAGGTGAGCTTCCCACCCTCTAGGACATCTACACAAGGCGGTGTATATGAAAAGCTCGGAGGATCACTAATGACTCCAGCCACCTATCCCACAGACTGCTCTCTCTGCTCCCCGAAGGAAGACGTCTCAGCAGCATGTAATCCCGCACTAGTCGACTGAGGGATAGCTTTTTCCCTCAGGCCATCAGACTAATTAACAGCCATAACTAACACAGCATACAGCATACTTCCACAACATGGTATGCTACACACTGCACTCTAACTTCAACAGTTCAACACTGGACTATACACACACACTGCATTCATACTGCATTTATACACACTGGACTATACACACACACTACATTTAATTTGATATAATAATCTATCTGAAGATAAGCTATCTGTACCACAGGACATTTCTGTATCTGTAGTTTGTTGCACTTTAACATATTACATATATATAATATTTATATTTATACTTATACATACATTATATAACATACTGTATATAATGTGTAGTGCATTGTAAATATGTCTAGTAGTACACTGACTATCTACTGTATGAGCACATTGCATCTTTTCCACATTTGCACATTTCACCCGGTAATGAGCATTTTGCAAATTTTTCACCTGTATGTAAATTGTTCTAATTTCTGTTTCTTAACTACTGTATGTAAATGTGTTCTGCAATTTCTGGAGCTCGCTCCCAAGAATTTCACTCGCCGTGGCACATGTGCTATGGTGATGTGACAATAAAGGTGACTTGACTTGACTTGACTTGAAGACTACCATCACTTTTCACCTACAGTAATGGTGTGGTTAATTGTGTGTGGTAAACCACAGATCCACTTTATACATTCAGTATATAGAATAACACTGATTTGTTTCGTCTCATTATATTACATGCAGTTTAGAATGGAGTTATGGTCTGCATAACAGCAAGATAAATCAAATGCATCATGGTCACGACATCCAAAAAAAGAAATCGAATAAAGATACAAGTTTCCCAAACCGCATCCCACTATTCTAACTAGTGCAGCATTGTGAGTAGGTGGCATACTTAACACCTTATACTCAACACCTTATTAAATACTGTCTCTTGTGATTTGTACTACAGCCACTGGAAACAGTAAGATAAAGGGTATTTATCATACATTTGACTTGACACACTCTTTGATATTAAGCATGGAATTTGGGTAGCCAGTTATGGTACCCTAACTGCTGAACTTGCAAAGTCTGTTTTCCAATTATTTCTTGCAGCAGTGGTTCCCTCTATGCCTACTATGCCTGCCCAGGTATACTGACAACTAGCCAAGGACATTGCAACACATTTTATTTATTAATCCATTCCAAGAAAATCATCATACCTTTTTCCATGAATTCAGAAATGAATGGGTCAGGGGAGGAGAGAGAGAGAAAGAGAGAGAGAGAGAGAGAGAGAGAGAGAGAGAGAGAGAGAGAGAGAGAGAGAGAGAGAGAGAGAGAGAGAGAGAGAGAGAGCACTGCCTGGCACAGTATTTAGTACATAAGTGTGTGGTTTTTGAAGCAGTCATAGAGATTGGACCACACACTGAACCAAATGCAACACTTACATACAATCATATATAACAACAGTGACTAACCCTGAATCAGACAGAGTTCGGTGAGATGGCTGCTCACACAACACACACACACACACACACACACACACACACACACACACACACACACACACACACACACACACACACACACACACACACACACACACACAGGCAAGCAAGCACATGAAGGTGCACACACATACACACACACCACACACACAGAAGCTGCCATTTAGCTATCCATTGAGTATGTTGTAACAAAATTGAAGGAAGATCTTAACATTATTAAAAAGAAAAACATAATTCTTTAGAGTTATAGTGAATCGGATGGACTTGGGTACAGTACACCATGCAGGGTCATTGGTCACCATCCTCTACAAGAGCTGATGGGCTCAGGTAAGCCTGGTGTTACTCATTGGAGTGAGCAAAACTCACATTTAGTGTGACAAACATCATGCCATATGGTCGTGGTTTCTTCTGGAGTTGGGAAGTGCACAAGTTGAAAAGCCTACTGCGCAGCAATTCACGGTCATCACCTACATGGGCCACCAATGACACACAGAGAGAAAAGTATCCATATTTACATTTACATTTTACATTTACAACATTGGCCAGACACCCTTATCCAGAGTGACGTACAGACGTGCTTAAGTCTCAATCATTGGATACATTAACTCTGGTTCATTAGGTTACATACTTAAGATGCCATGAACTAAAACACTATTCAAAGTTAAAATAGCCAGTGACTTAGCTGTCCAGACCCCTTGGGGAAGTTCATTCCACCACCTTGGTGCCAGAACAGAGAAGTGTCTTGTAGTGTACTTGCCTCTTACCCTGAGAGATGGTGGAACAAGTCGAGCAGTGCTGGTAGGGTGCGGGGTGCAGTGCGAGGAGTGATGAGGGCTTTGAGGTAAGAGGGAGCTGGTCCATTTTTGGCTTTGTAGGCCAGCATCAGTGTTTTGAATCGGATGCGTGCAGCTACCGGAAGCCAGTGGAGGGATCGCAGCAACGGGGTGGTATGCGAGAACTTAGTCAGGTTGACAACAAGCCGTGCAGCTGCATTTTGGATCATTTGCAGAGGATGAATTGCATTCATAGGTAGACCTGCCAGCAGTGCGTTGAAGTAATCCAGTCTAGAAATGACAAGAGACTGAACAAGTACCTGAGCAGCCTGTGTGGACAAAAATGGCCGAATCCATTGATGAGCTGCTTTAAAGCCAGACTGGTTGGGATCTTGGAGGTTGATCTGTGAGAGATAGACAGACAGTTGATTATAGACAATGTGTTCAAGAATTATGTTAACACTATCTGCATATAACAAGTATATATAATTCAAAGTAAATATTCATTCAAATTGAAGTGAATGAATATTTCAAAGCAGTATCAAAACAAAATGTTAGGTTAGCATCAGAGTTCTTAAATATTGTTGCTAGTTTATTTAGTCAGATGCTACCATTGTTTTACTTTTCCAAAAAATCTATTGGTTTATTTAGCCAAACACTTCTGTTGGTTTATTTATTAGACAGAATTGGACAGTGTGCAGCATCTACAACTGATATCTTGTGTTGTGGTCAAATGAGATTTTTGTCATGCAAATCATCTGTCTGTTTGGCAAAAAAAAACAGGAACAGTATATAAGGAAATGCACTTGATAGTTTGGTGAGGCCGAATAATGTGGCACAAGATTAGTAACGTGCATAGAACATGGTCTGTTTTTAATCCAAATCATAATAATAACCAAACACATTCCATGTTTGTCAAAGAGTACAGAACATTGGTATAGAATGCAATTTATGTGGGAATAATTATGTTCCATTGTTGTGTACAAAGCTTTGGTATTTTTGTAGTAGCAGTTTTTATCATTTTTGGGTATCTGCCAAAATTACCATTGGCATATACAATAGCTTTTGAAAAAAACACCACACACAATGTAGGTGCACAGTATTTTGTAGGATACACATTATTTCAGGCTCCTGCTCTCAATCATACAGCACTTAAATCTTCTTTGTTATGTACACCTGCTTTTTAAGACGCGTTGCATTGCCTCTACACACGTAAGAGCTAAGCAGACATGGTCAAAACATTACAGACAAGATGTGTGATCTAACCATGTTTGTTGCTGCCAGTTTGTTGGTTCCAGCATCTCAGAAACAGCTGCTTGCTGAGGATTTTGTGTATTTACAGTCTCTACAGTTCATAGAGAATGGTGAAGTAAATAAGAAAAAACATTAGTGCAGTGAACTTTCTGTGGTCAAAGCATTTTGTTAATGAGGAAGGTCAGTGCAGAATGACCAGATGGTTTCAGACTAAGAGAAGGGCCACATATACCCATATAATAACTCAGTGGTGTACTGAAGCCACAAGACACTAAATGTTGAAGTGAATTGGCTTCAGTAATAGATTATTGTGCCAGAATCAACTCCCGTAAACTAAAACAAAGTGGCCATGTATACATCAAAACTGGTTCAGAAGTCAATAAATCTTGATTTTTAATAGCAATTCTGTATCATATGAACTCTGCAGAGATGATGAACATCCCTTTCTGGCCACAATCCACAATTTTTTCAAAGGATACTTGAAGTAGGATAATGTGACTGTTCTCAAGCCACTTCCATTAGCATGGTAGTGAATCAAAGTTATTTGTGGACTAAAATCAAGAGGCACAATATCTAAGCCAAGACTTTACATAAATCAGCTGGTGCAAACAACTCGAAATATGATTTACTGTAATAGAGCAGTGAAACCTGCACAGTGATTTGTCATACATCATAGTAACTGCTTTATCCTAGTCAGGGTTTAGACCCTTGTTCTGACCCTCACTGGGGAAAACTCTGTACACAACGGATGACACACAAACACACAATTAGTCCTTAATACATATGAGCAAATTTGCATAGCCTTCCACCTTGCGTGTGTTTGGTCATTGGAAAGAGGCCATAATATGGAAAGCACCACTGAGCACATTACCTGAGTTCAGGGTTAAACAAGGGAGTTGTGAAGCAGCTTTGTGCTACCTGGAAATATATCATAAAATTTAGCAAAGCTGATATAGATAAGTTTGGCGCATTGCCTTGTCTAACTCCTTTTCAATGAGGTTCAACACTAGGGATTGTTTTGTCAAGCACTCCCTAACTGTTTTTTTTTTTTTTTTTTTTGAGGTAAGGAGATACTTTCTGCTTCACGGCACTATCAAATAATGATACTATTGTTTGTAGCACTAATATGTTATGGAGGGATTCAAAACATGCTCAGTGTCAAGTTTGATTTATAATGCTCATCCAGCTGAGCTGAGTTGTGCAAGCAACTGTATTGGCAGACACCACACAGTGTCTACTCCAAAAAGTTTAACAAATAATTGCAATGAAATAGAAAGCTATGAGCTTCCCTTGCTAGGAGATTACAGGACACTGAGCATGATAGATTGTCTAACTACAAGACCTTTTAATAATTAATAATAATTCTAGTCTTAATCTGTTTGAATGCACATTAGAAACGAGTAAACATCATGTTGATATTGCATCAAGTTTACACAAAATGGAATTTATTTTATCATGTAAGAAAAGTCTATTGATAGATAGATTAACAGGGAATTTACAAGATATTGGTTCAACACTGATTAATATGTAAAACACCAAAAGTCTGTAAACTTGATTAATACCTCAGGAAACAGGATTTAGTCTAGATAAAATATTGAGCAAGCACGATTATATAACATCAATATTGAATGCAGTGAAAGATTTGGGTTTAAAATGGTCACTGAGGGATGTTATAATTGATTATATTGTGGAACACCAATCTATACCTTGTGCCAAATGTTTCTTTGACACACCATATTTACAGCTGGCACTTTTTTTTGAAAAGATTGTAAGATCGTAACTGGAAAAGTAATTTAAGAGTGTGATAGGGAATCAGGCTTGATATTCTTTCTAAGGTTATAACCTTATGCTGACATGATCCAAGCATTAGGATAAAATAGTACCAGTCATTTGGGTTGGCAATTGGATTTATGTGCTATGTAGCAGAAACTGTCATGTTCATATTTTCAGGATACTGAAGGACTTTAAGCAAACTGCAATGAATGACTCAAACATTGCACATAAACATCAACTAATAAAGAGAGATAATGGCCTATTTGCTTACTTTGTGAGTTCATAATTCTTAAGGAAAATATGTCTGTCACATTCTAGGTCCAGCACTACAATAAAAGTTCAAAGGCAACAGATGCTGAACATTTTGGAAAGAGATTTATCAGAGATGCATTGCAGTGTTTTAGTCACATAATACCAGCCTTCAAATCTGTAGCCACAAATCAAGCACATTACTTAGTACTGAATGGATCCTCTATCTTTTTGTAGGAGTTAGAGATGAACTTGTGAAATATGTGCCAAATAATGTAGCAGAGAACGCTTCAGGGTAACGCTGAATGCTCAGTTGTTTGACACAATGAAGAACCATTTCCAAACCTACAGTACAAAAATTTGCATGTAGGAAATGTTACACTGTTTTATTTACTAAATGACTGTCCATCTACCATGATATAGGGTTCTACACTCCTTTTGGTGAAGCACTTCAAGTTTAAATGTAGACCAGAGAAAAAGAATGGTTAAATTTTTAGAAAAGTTAGCAAGAAATATAAAACACTGTCTCTCTATGTTTTGTATGGGTTTCATCTGGCACTCACAACACAATAAGGTGAAAAGAGATTAAATCTATAATCTAATTCTTATTAGGTTTTAAGTGATTTGCCCTTCTTGCACTATGTAACGGTATAATGAAACAACACTATCTGTATCTATAGAGTATAGTGCTCCAAATATCTGTATCTCTTTTCAGATTTAAAGTGGGTATGGCCTAAACCAGAGGCCACAACTAGGGTAGTGGTGCAACAGGTATTGTTGCTGCTTTACAGCTTCAGGGTACCTAGTTTTGTCCTGAGCTCGGATTACCTTGTGTGCAATGTTCCTTTGCATGTTCGATCCTGTGTCTGTGAAAGTTTCTTGCATCATGCTCTGTGTTGCCAAGATAGGCTCCAGATTCCATGTGACTCTGACTAGGATAAAGAGATACTAAGCATAAGCAAGTGAGTAAACAAAAGAATAGCCTTATTTTAACCACTGCAAGTCTGACCAGGCAGTTACTAATGATGACTAAATGACTAATGATCAGTGCTGATGATCACAACTGACCACTCCACACCCGAAAAATATTTCCCACTTTGTTGTGTCTCTACTCATGTTCTACTGTATACATATATATATACTGAACCAGATACATGTAAACGTTTCTAAAAAGTAAATGGTGCATCACATACTCAAATCTTTACTTTACTATTCTGTTACCTAAACCTGAGGTTTTCTCAAGCAGAAACCATTCAGAAATAGATAGATGCCTTTATTTTGTCAGATATACATTACAACACAAAGAAATAATTTATTTACATATTCAAACTTTGAAGGTTGGTGTCAGAGTGCAAAGTCAGCCATGATACAGCACCACTAGAGCAGTGAGGGTGAAGGGCCTTGCTCAGGGTCCCAACAGTGGCAGCTTTGCAGTGCTAGAGCTTGAACCCCAATCCGCCGATCAACAACTCAGAGCCTTAACCCTTTGAGCCATCACTGCATGGAATCTAGAAACTAACCATTCTAAGAACCCTTAGTTGTTTAGGGTAAATTCCAGGTACCTTTTTGTTCTGTTTTTCTATACTATGATTTATATAAAACACCAATGATACATGAAGTTTAAGAGATCTTGTAACATTTGGATTTGAAATGTTAATAATGTGGGATGGTTTTATTATAAAGAGGGAGATAAGGAGTTGAACAAACAAGCAAGGACTTCATTATTTCATGGCATGAATACAAACAATATATACTATATACAAACTGTATATAGCCAAATCTGTATGGACACCTGACACATTACACTCATATGTTGTTTTACTTCAGTTATTAATTCTGCAACAAGGTTTTCAAAAAGTACGTGAAGTTTATATGAATGTGATGATCAGGTGTCCACATATAATATACATTTGTATTCAGATAAGAGTCTTATTGATCTCACCTAGGGGACCAATGGAAAAACACTCATGGTAAAAGTAAGGCATTAATTGTAAAGGTTTATGATCCAACTGGAAATTATTTAGAAAGGTATTACTTTTATGGAAAAAAGATAAGTATTACTATAGCATTGTTCCGGTATATTAAAGTGTATTGATTTTAGCTACTCAGATTTCTTGCATACATGTATTTGCATTTTGAATAAGTATATAATTAACATAATCCATAAAATGTAAAGCACTTACTAATCTAGTCTAATCTCATTTTAGAGTTTCTTATATCCTGCAACAACAGAGAGAGATTTAGAGATGGAGAAAGAAGGAAAATGACACTTACAAACCTTCTCACAGTTCTTACTTTTACATATAAAAAAGCCTGATGGTATTTTTGCATAGTTATTTGCTTTATTGTTCACAGTATCAGAACAGGTCTAGTTATTTTACCAAGTAGCTTCTGCTAATTATAATTTACAGACACTTAGAGCCATATTCAGAATTCCTTTATAAATTTGCAGATTTAATCTTAAACCTGGTTCTCTGACTAACCATCTACATCTTTTAAACTATTAGATATCAAAATGCTGATTAAACCACTGAGCGCCTTGTCAGCTGTCGAATTAGGCCCACATCAAAACTCTCTTTTTATTTCCCAGATCCTAGAAATGTTGTAGCACATGCAGGAATGCTCACATACATAGGAATAACATTAATAAAATAAAAAGAGACAGCACTGATTAAAGTGGTAAATAACCTACTATTGGCCTGTGATAAGGATTGTGAATCCTTAATTGGGTTGACCCGTTTGTCACATCTTTTCACACCAATGATCCTTTTATTCTTCTTGGTGGACTAGAAAATGGTCTTCGAGCTCAGGGCCCTCTCCTTGTTCAGGTATTTTTTGACTGATTGTTATCAATTTGTAGCTATAATTGATAACTTGTCTATGCATACTTAGGTAAAGCCTGGTGTTACGCAAGGTTCTGTTTTAAGCCCACTGCTTTTTTCTGTTGCACCTCTTGGTGAAATTATTTGTAAACATGGTGTTAGCTTCCTCTAACAAAAGAGAATTACTTGTAGTAGGAACATTGTGGGTGTTATTTCAGTAATATTAAAAATAAATACAGAAGAATTTCACTACATGGTGCAGAAAAACTATTGACCAATAAAGCAACGGATGGTTTTGTGCTCTGGTACCTAAACCTCTGGACTTTTATGATGAACCATGTCTACTTTAATCTTCTATTTGTTGGTACCTCACATTGTATATTAAACGCTATAGCAAGGGAAAGATATACAATGAATATGGCCCACAGTTAAGCTTTCTTACAAAGTAACACAGTTTAGGAACAGCCTTGTGTCTTGTGTTTAGACCGGGTCTTTGAACCGGGGGAGGAAACCGGAGCACCCGGAGGAAACCCCTGAGGCACAGGGAGAACATGCGAACTCCACACACACAAGGCGGAGGCTGGAATCGGACCCCCAACCATGGAGGTGTTAGGCGAACATGCTAACCACTAAGCCACCGTGCGCCCCAATGCTATACATATCATTTTTTATTAAATTATCAATCATTTCCAGGTAGTGTCTATATTTTGATTGAGGTAAAAAAATTTAGCTTTCTTAACTATGAACTTTGTGCACCATGAAGGGCTTACAAACCTCCCCCACTTATTATGTTTAACTATATGTGCTTCCTTCAAGCAGACAAGAGAGTTACGTAATTTATTAAGAAATAGGCACAACCTAGCGACTATTTCAGAAATGAAAAGGCTTCATCATAAAGTCAGTGCTTTATTTAACACTTTGAAAGTGCAGAATGACTCTTTAAGGCTAATTATATGTTCAAGCTCTTCCAACCTGTAATTAAGCAATAATTGCACAGCCTGAAACTGTTTAGCTGCTGCTAGTGGTGTTTTTTGGGTGTATATCATGGCTTACTCACTGTGGGAGGTGAAAATCTAATTTCCAGTTCCAGTTTGCACTATAGGAAGTTTTACCGATAGACACCGCATTTACTTATTAGCAACTATTTCCTGCAATGTTCATGTGATGAATGATTGTGAAGGATGATTTCCCTAATGTTTAGCAGTCCAGTTTTGATGAGCATTTGCTCATATAGCCTCAAATTCCTGTTCATAGCTGACTGGATTGGAACCAAATGTGGTGCTTTACTGTTATACTGTAGGCCATCCACCTTAAGGATCGATGCTTTGTGCTTTGTGCTGAGATGCTTTTCTGCTCACCATGGTTGCAAAGACTGCTTATCCGAGGATAACAATGTTATGTTCTTTCTGGAAGCCAGACTGATTGTCCTCCTCTGGCCTTTCTTATTAATGATACGTTTGCACACAAAAGAACTGTCAGTCATGCAATGTTTGTTTGTTTGTTTGTTTGTTTGTTTTACAAAGTTTTTGTAAAACCTTTGTTATGTGTGAAAATCACATAAGGTTAGTAGCTTCTGAAATATTTAACCAGCCCATTTTGTACTAACATCCATGCCAAATATGGTCACAGACATCAAACCTCTCATGAATTAAAAGTGTGATGTCTGTGACCATATGTGGCATGGATACCTCTGTCTGTAGTATCTGATTTTTTTGCATTGTGAACTTTATTTCTGTTCTAATACCACCAGATTGCTATGCCTATATTTGTCTATTGGTCTTGAAATATCTGGGCTAGATGTCATACACTGCCCTCTTCAAAGCACGCAATTAAGACCTAGAACTGTTTTTTGTTGATATGGATTGTAGATTGTTGTCTGGCCATAGCTATACCCACATTTGATTTTTTGTGCATAGAGTTACAATTTCCTTTTTTATCCCAAAACTATTCTGTACTTAATTTTTTGCACTTACTGAAGCTATAGGTTCAGGTCAAGGTGAAAACATCCAATCAACCTAAAAAATTCAACTCATCCACTTAGGGTAGTCTTCTTAACTACCGGTTCCTTCACTGCTTACTGGAGTGGGGGGGTTGGATGTGGGTTCACATGAATGTTTAGACGTTCACTCAGGTTTGTTGATGGTGGAGTAGCTGAACGCTTTATGTCGCAGAAAGCTCTCAGGTCTGCATCACCTTCTGTCTCTCTCTTTTAGTCTCTCTCAGAACTGGCAGACAAGGACCCAAATGTAGGATGCTGAAAGGGTTCAAATTCAGAGTCTTTAATGGGAACAGGCACAGTACCGCGAAGGCAGAGTTCAACATAACAAACAGTCCAATAAGCCAAGGCACAGGTAAACAGGACAAGGTGGGCCAGGCAGAAGTCAGTGTCAAAACAGTCCAATAATAAAAAAGACAGACAACCAGGGCAATGCAGAGCAGACAGAAATCAAAGTCATAAACAGTCCAGTAATCAGAGCCACGGGCAGACAGAGCAATGCAGGGCAATCAGAAACAACAATGGTAGAACACACAGGGTCAAATCAGACAGATGTATAGCAGTTTAATAAAAGCTCAGTGTTGTACAGTTCCACTTGACTACAATTATTAAAAGGAAAAGATTCATAAGCACACCTTCTGATGTCGTCCAGATAAGGATAGGTTCAAGGCTTTTTCCTCATATTGTCTCAGGAAGTTTTTCCTGGGTGGTGGACGATGTGAAACATGTATTTTTCTCTGATACGTCCACCTTTGCTTGTTTTTCCCAAATCTGGAAGTGATAAAGTGTGAAGAAACCTCAAGAAGCTTGGATTGGTGCTTGTCCAGCGTGAAACACATGGTTGTATCAGTAATAGTTTGGGCTGTAATATCATGGCCTTCCCACTACTTGTGCTGGATTTGCACTTCAAACATTATATCCTGATGATAATGCACCAATACACACAGCAAGCCCGGTGACTTGAGTGGCTTGATGACCATGGAAGTGAACATCTCCTATGGCCTGTACAGTCACCAGATCTGCATAATATTGAACCACATTGGGGCTTTTTGGAGGAATGTGTTCCTCCACCGATATCATGTAGTGACCATGTAGATCAATTAATATACTTGGTTAAATCTAAATTAAACTGAACACAATTATAAATGCAACACTTTTCTTTTTGCCCCATTTTTTCATAGGCTGAACTCAAAGATCTAACACTTTTTCTATGTACACAAAATGCCTTTTTCTCTCAAATATTGTTCACAAATCTGTCTAAATCTGTGTTAGTGAGCACTTCTCTTCTGACAAAGTAATCCATCCATCTCACAGGTATGGCATATCAAGATGCTGATTAGACAGCATGATTATTGCACAGGTGTGTAATACTGTGCACAATAAAAGGCCACTCTAAAATGTGCAGTATTTATCACACAGCACATTTATCACACAAATCTCGAATCCCGGTTTTTCACTGTACAGGGCAGATGGCAGACAGCGTGTATGGTGTCATGTGGGTGAGAGGTTTGCTGATGTCAATGTTGTGGATCGAGTGGCCCATGGTGGCGGTGGGGTTATGACATGGGCAGGCGTATGTTATGGACAACGAACACAGGTGCATTTTATTGATGGCATTTTGAAAGCACAGAGATACCGTGACGAGATCCTGAGGACCATCACCTAATGTTGCAGCATGATAATGCATGGCCCCATGTTGCAAGGATCTGTACACAATTCCTGGAAGCTGAAAACATCCTAGTTCTTGTATGGCCAGCATACTCACTGAGCATGTTTGGAAAGCTCTGGATTGGCGTACAGTATACGACAGCATGTTCCAGTTCCTACCAATATCCAGCAACTTCTCACAGCCATTGAAGAGGAGTGGACCAACATTCAACAGGCCACAATCAACAACCTGATCAGCTCTGTGCACTGCATGAGGCAAACGGTGGTCTCCCCAGATACTGACTGGTTTTCGGACCCCGCCAGACCAACCAATACAGTAAAACTGCACATTTTAGAGTGGCCTTTAATTGTGGCCAGCCTAAGGCACACCTGTGCAGTAATCAGTATTTTGATATGCCAAACCTGTGAGGTGGATGAATTATCTCAGCAAAGGAGAAGTGCTCATTAACACAGATTTAGATATATTTGTGCACAATATTTGAGAAAAATAGGCCTTTTGTGTACATAAAAAAGTCTTAGATCTTTGCGCTCAGCTCATGAAAAATGGGCAAAAAGCAAAAGTGTTACATTTATAATTTTGTTCAGTGTATTTTGCATACTAATCATTGGATAATCATGAACATTTGAGTTATTAGTAACATAAGCCATGTATCTTGTAGATAACATTACTATTAACACTAGTCACTATTGTCTCTTTTGGTTGCTGCTGTTTTAGGACAAATGTCTGCCTGAAAGTTTAAAGCTCACAATAATAAACAGTACCAAAAGCTTCTCAGACCGGTAATGGTAAAAGTTTGGTTAAAGCAGATTCTACTGAGCTTTAGGTGTTCTGTCAACACAAACTAAAGTCATGCCTTTGGGGAAAATCTATGGGGTTTTTTCACTTCACACATCAAATGTGTGAAAGTGGGTGTTATTACAATTTATAAAATACCAGTTACAAAGCAGCACAAATGTAGCCTTAGAATGACCAGACAAAAAATAATATAATAATAATATTCTAATTAAGTGTAACTGTAATCAGTATGCTCTATATTCTGCATCAACTTCTCCAGAACTCTGAAAAGGAAGGAAAGGGTTAACCAGAGAACCAGAGTGTGTTGATTGGCTTTCCAGATATAAACAAGAGCCTTACTTGCTGGTGACCCTCAATCCTGACCCCAGAGATAGAGAGTGGGGCTAATGGGTGTCTCTTTCAAACATTGAGAAGCCCAGGAACAGAGGGTCTATTGTTTGTCAGCCAGAGGCTGCCAAGTCTCTCGCGTCTCTGAGAAAAGTGCTGAAGTAAGCAAGGATGTGGAGCTGGGACTGGCTCTGAGTTTCCCCTCCTCCTCCTCCCCCTCCTTCTCCTCCTCTCTTTTGCCTTAATTCAGCTTTAGTACCACAACTGCATTGCCCGAGGGATTCCACTGTGATCATCATCTCTGCTTTTATGGCTTGACTTGGTTGCTCTTATTCCAAGTGTTCTCTAAACCACCAGCTGGTGTGCTTCAATTTATGCTACACTCACACTGTAGGCAATATTGATTCATTACGGTCATTCATCTCTCCTGTTGTCCACTCTTTTCTGAACATTACACTTTTAGATTTGCCTGAGCGTGCAAAAATATCTTTTACAAAATGTCTAATCTGCTGAAATCTGACTGAAAAACTAAAATACAGGTATACACGACTATAAGCACTACCTCTTGTGAGCATCAACATGAAACTAGCCCAGGCTTTCTGATATAGAAGAAAAGACTAGAAGACTTTATTTCTCACATAAACCTTACAGCACAGAAATACTTTCTTTTCATAACTTTTCACAACTTTGGAGGTTAGGGTCAGAGCACAGGGTCAGCCATGATAGCCCTGGAACAGTGAGGTTTAAGGGCCTTGCTCAAGGGCCCAACAGTGGCAGCTTGAACATCCTAGAGCATTAACAGCACTACTTTCGTATTCTGCAGGTCAGCATGGCCCTGTTTAAATGTTTACCAAAACATCTATCTTGAAAAATAAGATAAGCTAAATTGCTCTGATAAACAATCCCAAGTACTTAAGGCAGATCATTTATACCTGATAGTAGCAAAGTAAAATAAATACTTTTCCAAGAAATTATTTTACAATATTATTTATATTATATATGCTTTAGATGCTGGTGATGTAAGATATTGTAAATAAAGGAGATACCCTGACCCATGACAAATAAATTGCTAAGCAGTGAAGGTAAATACTCTCCATACAACAGAAATGGTGAAGGGGGAAGGGAGCCAGTGGAAACATCTGAAAGTGATTTCTGTTTTATAGCCGAAAAAGCCAAGTTCACTGTCCTACAACACAGGGCTTTGTGTTTATAGCTTGAACTGGGTGTACATTTAATGCTTCAGGCTAAAGAAGTTCTCAGCCTAGAAGTGGCAAAACAGGTCAGTCAGGGAACATGCAGGATCGAAAGAGTAGCTGACAGCAGGAATAAAATGCCTACTGAGAACATCTGTTTATTGTGATGGATATATGATGTTCCTCAGTGCATAATAATAAAGATACATGATTTCTTTAAAAAACGAAACAAAACAAAAAACAGAAAATATCTTGCATCATTTTTATTAAACATAGAAAATATCTTGCATCATTTCAAGTTCAAGTTCAAGTTTCTTTATTGTCATTTCTTTATTGACATTATTGTCAGATGTCGTGTCTCACAGGTCAAACAGTGCAACATCCATACAGACATTAAACATAAAACAACAACGAAGCAGGGGGCAGGTACGAACTATGCCATCAGTACAAAAAATAAATATAAATATGTAAGCTATACAATGCTTCCCTTGATATTGTACACGTGCAACAGGAGGCCTTCAATGTCAAGCAGCTGGTAGTGGACTAGTGCAAGATGCAACACGAGCATGTAAACATGTGTATTGTCTGTGGGTTTAGTACACCGTTTTAGTTTTGATGTGCCAGTGTTCTAATGCTGTGGTGAGTGCGGCTGGTGGCGGTCAGGTGGGTCACGTCACAGGAGGCCTGTATATTTTTCAGGGGTGGCAGTGGAGATTTGAGTTCAGGGCTCTCAAAGTTTGGGAGAAGAAACTGTTCCGCAGTCTAGCAAAGCGGGCTCTGATGCTCCTGTACCTTCTTCCTGATGGTAGGAGCAGAAAGATGTTGTTGGAGGGATGGGTGGGATCCCCCACTATGCTGTTGGCCCTGCTGAGGCATCGCTTCATGAAGATGTCCTCGATCGAGGGGAGAGGGGCGCCGATGATCTTTGCGGCTGCATTCACTCTCCTCTGAATGGTCTTGTGGTCAGCTGCACTGCAGTTCCCCTGCCAAACAGTGATGCGGTTCGTCAACACGCTCTCAATGGTTCCTCTGTAGAAGAAGGCAAGGATGGGTGGACATGCTCTCTTCAGGCGGCGGAGAAAGTGCAGCCTCTGATGTGCTTTCTTGGAGAGTGACCGTGTGTTGGTGGACCAGGTGAGATTCTCTGTGATGTGCACACCCAGAAATTTTGTGCAGCCAACCCACTCAACTGTTGTGTTTTTGATGGTCAGTGGTGGGTGCTCAGAGTTTCTTCTGAAGTCCATCACAACCTCCTTTGTCTTCTCTACATTAAGGGAAAGGTTATTTGTTTCACACCATTTAGCCAGCTGAGTCACTTCCTCTCTGTAGTGCATTTAGTCATTGTTGCTGATGAGCCCGATCACAGTTGTGTCATCAGCAAACTTGATGATGCGGTTGGAGCTGAACTTTGCAGTGCAGTCGTGAGTCAGCAGCGTGATGTGCAGTGGGCTGAGCACACAGCCTTGTGGTACGCCTGTGCTCAGTGTTGTAGTGCTCGATGTTTTTTGGCCGATACACACTGACTGTGGTCTTGCAGTTGCAGTTTTTGAATGAGCTGTTGTGGGATGATTGAGTTGAATGCTGAGCTGAAATCTATGAACAGCATTCTGACGTGGGAATTTTTGTTTTCAAGGTGTGTGAGGGCTACATAAACCTTTTCAGACATGCTTGAACATGTACTTTCATTTGGTCAGGCAATAGTTCTAATTTATCTTGTTGCATTTATCTTGTACAAGTACCTGATCTTCAACCAGGTCATTACAGGCATCATGGAAAATTACCGCAGTATTTGGGATGTGTATGTAGAATGTATGTATATAGTCTAGGCACCTGTTTATTGCTCCCAATATTTAAAGCTGTTTTCAAAATTTAATCCTTTTACTTCATTTCCGAACACGGAAAATATTAGCAATAGTAGAGTAGCAATCATTGGATAAGAAAAGAACATTATTATAGAAAACATCTCAGAGAAACCAGCTAACAGAAATCCATTGCTTAACATATGTGCTGTTCGGGTCAAATTGACCCATTTTAAATTTTTACTTAAAGTGTTCTGCATTTCTTGTAAATCATCCACATTTACAGACACAATTAGAAAGCTGTATTTCATAACTAGAACCAGTGACTGCAATAATCTTTTGTTTTTCATGTTTCTATTGTTGTTCATAACCTGTATTTGATATATCAGTTCAAAATGATAAACATTAATTGAAACATTTATGGCATCAAGACCTTTATTAAAGTATATTTTGGTACACAACTTATTCTGTCACATAAATTAATACTACATTCTTTAATAATGTGAGCTAGTAAATGCCAACAGTAGTCAAATGTTATATATATATATTGTTTGGAATTGATATTTATAAATATTTATTAATATAAATCATGATTTATATAATTTTATTATTTTGTTATTTATATACTTTTATTATTTTGTTATTTTTATACATTTTTATATATTTTAACAGTACCAAAGCGTCCACAGACTGAACATAACAGGGATAAACGTTCCTGCCAGTTGAATACGTCAGATATTACACAGGTAAAAAGTTCATAGAACCAAAACTAATCGCCCCTGGACAGATGAGTCACTTAAGAGTTCATGACTTACTCTCTGAATAGTAATAAAAAAGGTTATAGAGCAGCCAGCATTCCTTGAAAAAAGTTGCAGGATCCCCTGAAAGCAGCAGAAACAAGTTACAAAGACCACAATAAGCAATGCATAACTTCTGTGCTATGATGAAAGCAAAGCGAATAAACATTTGTACCAAAGCATTAATTCTTTATGCTATGAAGGAAATAATTCAATTTCATGTGCCAAGAAACACCTCAAAACATACAACATATTCTGTACGTTCTCCTTACAAAAAGAAGGGTGATGGTGCTTGCATCTTATGACCTGGATCCCATTAAAAAGAAATTCAAAGAGCTGATAACTTCATACCTTAGATGTATATAAGATGTAATTACCAATAACAGCTTTACAAAACGTGGTTACAAACTATTACATTATTAAATAAATTATTATTTGAGGACATTAAATAATACAGCAGTTGTAAATAATTGGTGGCGTATTAAATCTTTTATCCCATAATTTATTTTTGAAATGTAACTTTTTTATGCTTACGAACTCAATAGGCTATATGTTTAAATTTCAAGTGAATATATGCACTGGAAGTATATTAAGTAAGAAAGCAAACGTCTGACTACTACTTTCCTCTCACTTTAAAAGGTAAACGAGTGTGTGAACATGTGCATGTTGGCCTGCAATGGATCCAGGGAAAATTCTCAGCTTGCATTGAGTTTTTCAGGGATACACTCCAGATCCACAGCAACCCTAACCAGGATAAAGCGATCTATTTATGTCAGTGAGTGAAAGTATTCTGCTTAAGGTAACTCAATGACTAAAATGAAAGGCTGGGGTTTTCTGCTTTTCTATGAAACTGTGTCTGTTAACAAAGATCATTACTTTGGTTCAAGGGGAACTTTTCCGGCACTGGTGCAGTGGACTAGAACATTTATAGATGTGTGTGTGTGTGTGTTTGTGTGTGTGTGTGTGTGTGTGTGTGTGTGTGTGTGTGTGTGTGTGTGTGTGTGTGTGTGTGTGTGGACAGGCAGTCATTAGTGTGAGCAGGAAGCATAGCATGGCCCACTGAATTAATGACCTCGCAGTAGGAGAGGGAAGCAGCTGGATAGACCTCGACTCACTGATTCATGAGGATATATAAGAGAGAAAGAGACAGAACAATGCATTCTGCCTGAGCACAGCTTGACTCCAATAAACACCCTTAAGTTATTTTACTCAAAAGTTTAACCAGTGTCCATTTAATAATAAACACATCCCAGAGCATTCCAGGCTTTAATACAATTTTAATGAAAAAAATGTACCAATGAAAAAAAAAAAAAAGGCAGAAATCATTTTTTGTAAGGCAAAGCCCTTATATACAGCATATTGCACTATATAACATTGTCTAAATCTTCTATACTGTATCAAAACTTAAGCAAACAAGAAGTTCCAGAGTGCACAGTACAGTCTCGAAGACACACAGTTCAATGTTTACAACAAATGCTACATTTTTGCTGGGTCCCATTTCTTGGTATACAGAGAATTGTGAGCCTCAAGACTTTTGTTTTCACTTTTGAACTAAAAGGCTTTTAGGCATCTCTATAATCATAAAACTTTACAATAACTGCATTAATATCAGGTTTCTGGCAATTAAAAATAAAACAGTGTAGTTCATTCCAAAAGCCAATTGATAAAATAATTATGCTGTGGTTGTTTTTAAAACAAAATAAGAAACCCAGAAGAAAGTATAATACCTCAAACTTTACTATACCTAACTTTGGAAATTGGAAACCGAAATTTGGGAGATCAAAATACATTTCATGATAATGTTGGATACTGTGAAAGAGTCTCTTGAACACAGAGTGTCTAAGAACAGCCGAAATCGGTGGCTTAGCGCCTCGTTCGTCCTCTGTACAAACCACTTATCAAACTAATACTGGGCACCATGGTGTGCTTGAAATCTGTTGAATGAAAAGCAAAATCTATCTAGTTACTCATGCCCTTCACCTGAAGAACTGTATATTAGGAGAATGCCAGGACAGAAAACTTGGTACAACACTGGATTATTGATGGAAAATGACGGATGGGGAGATAGGAAGAAAAAAAACAAAAACAAACATTGGGCAAAAATATTACAAAATATTTTCCAGTGCATGTGAAAAAAGTGGATACAGTGAAGGTAGAGAGCAAACTCATTAACATGGCCCAGTGTCTTGATCAATCTTTCCTACCCTGTTTTCGTCATTGAGAAATATTTACAAATGTAATATTATATTAAACATTTGAAACCTGGTAGGAGACGGTGAGCATCACGACACTGAGGTCAATGAGAACAGTGACCACAAGCTTTCATTCACTGTTGCATTTCTTTAGGGATTTTTTGTGTCAAATAATCATGTTAATTACACCGTAGACAGGTGACAAGTTTAAGGTTATGGGCCACCAGAAAAGCATCAATGCACTTTATTTCTATTTTTCATATAGGTATACCAATCAGCCATGACACCAAATCAATTGAGAGGTCACGTGAATAACGCTTGTAAATAACGAACAATGATTATCTCATTACAATGGCACCGGTCAAGGGGTAGGATAGATTAGAAAGCAAGTAAAGATATAAGATAATTTTTTTTTTAAAAATGGCAAGCATAAGGATCAGTGACGGATGCATCTCCAAAACAACGACCGAAAGTGTTCCAAGGAAAGAAAACCAGTGAACCAGTGACAGGGACTTGGGTACCCAAGGCTCACTGGAACATGACAGAGTTCAAGGGGTTATAATTATCCTGCAAATTTCATAGCTCTCAGTCCAATTAAACATCTGTGGGACATGCTGGACAAACAAGTCTGATCCATTGAGGCACCACCTCACAACTTACAGGACTTGAAGGTCTTTGTGCCAGATATGACAGCACACCTTCAGTGGTGTTGTGGAGTCCATGCCTTGATGGATCAGAGCTGTTTTGACAGCACAAGGGGGACCTGTACAACACCAGGCATGGGGTTTTAATGTCATGGCTGATCGCTGTATGTTCCCTCCTAAGGGAACAAGTGGCCAGCAAAATTCCCCTAGAGCATAACAGGCTATTTTTTTATCATTAGATCGTCATCCATCTGGATTTGGTAACTTCACAATCCTTCACTGCCACTGGATTTCTTCAGTCAATAGACTCGATAATGTTACATTTCCTTCCTATTTTTTTGACATTACCTTTCATGTTCTTCAGAAAAACTTGACAAAAGAGTCATTCAAAATAATAACTGGATTAAAAATCCATCTCCCTTCATAGATCATAACACAATCAAGCCAATCTGCAATATTCAGTCGTGTAGAACTACGCTGATTGTAATCTATATGCGGACTTCTCTTGGTTCACTTTTTATAATCTTAATGTTAAAAGGAATTCAGGATTTTCACCACGAAACAAGACCGAAAATAACGAACCTCTCACCTCCTTAATCCACAGGGTGAGGAAGTAGACAATACAGAGCAAAAAAAAAAAAGGTAGCAGGAAACACACACAGAAAAGAAATTGCACACAACCTAAACAGTAGCAATGAATCAATATACAAAGGAATAAATAAAAAGGACAAAAATATAAATTACAAATCAAAGAAAGAAAAATAGCAAACCAAAAAGTTTAAGGAGTGAACATATACTAATGGAGACTAGGGGAAGTGAGAAAAGTAGCTACTGAGTTGTGAGGGCTACAGTCACTGGCTCAGCGTTCACAATCTGCAGGAAACAAACAGTCAGCATTTCTTTGGACATTCACCATGCTTGAAAAGTAGCCTGTGCCCCACACTCACTCACTGATGCTCATGATACTGTCTCACTCACTCACTCACTCACTGATGCTCGCTCACTCACTGATGCTCATGACACTGTCTCACTCACTCACTCACACTGTCTCACTCACTCACTCACACTGTCTCACTCACTCACACTGTCTCACTCACTCACTCACACTGTCTCACTCACTCACACTGTCTCACTCACACTGTCTCACTCACACTGTCTCACTCACACTGTCTCACTCACTCACTCACACTGTCTCACTCACACTGTCTCACTCACTCACTCACACTGTCTCACTCACTCACTCACACTGTCTCACTCACTCACTCACACTCTCACTCACTCACTCACACTCTCACTCACTCACTCACACACACTGTCTCACTCACACTGTCTCACTCACACTGTCTCACTCACACTGTCTCACTCACACTGTCTCACTCACACTGTCTCACTCACTCACTCACTCACACTGTCTCACTCACTCACTCACTCACACTGTCTCACTCACTCACTCACTCACACTGTCTCACTCACTCACTCACACTGTCTCACTCACTCACACTGTCTCACTCACTCACACTGTCTCACTCACACTGTCTCACTCACACTGTCTCACTCACACTGTCTCACTCACACTGTCTCACTCACTCACTCACACTGTCTCACTCACTCACTCACTCACTCACACTGTCTCACTCACACTGTCTCACTCACTCACACTGTCTCACTCACTCACACTGTCTCACTCACTCACACTGTCTCACTCACTCACTCACACTGTCTCACTCACTCACTCACTCACTCACACTGTCTCACTCACTCACTGACACTGTCTCACTCACTCTCTCACTCACTCACTGACACTGTCTCACTCACTCACTGACACTGTCTCACTCACTCTCTCACTCACTCACTGACACTGTCTCACTCACTCTCTCACTCACTGACACTGTCTCACTCACTCACTCACACTGACACTGTCTCACTCACTCACTCACACTGACACTGTCTCACTGACAATCTCACTCACTGACACTGTCTCACTCACTCACTCACTGACACTGTCTCACTCACTCACTCACTGACACTGTCTCACTCACTCACTCACTGACACTGTCTCACTCACTCACTCACTGACACTGTCTCACTCACTCACTCACTGACACTGTCTCACTCACTCACTCACTGACACTGTCTCACTCACTCACTCACTGACACTGTCTCACTCACTCACTCACTGACACTGTCTCACTCACTCACTCACTGACACTGTCTCACTCACTCACTCACTGACACTGTCTCACTCACTCACTCACTGTCACACTATCCACTCACTGTCACACTGTCTCCCTCACTCACTGACTGACACTGTCCCCCTCACTCACTGACTGACACTGTCCCCCTCACTCACTGACTGACTGACACTGTCCCCCTCACTCACTGACTGACTGACACTGTCTCCCTCACTCACTGACTGACACTGTCCCCCTCACTCACTGACTGACACTGTCTCCCTCACTCACTCACTGACTGACACTGTCTCCCTCACTCACTCACTGACTGACACTGTCTCCCTCACTCACTGACTGACACTGTCTACCTCACTCACTCACTCACTGTCTCCCTCACTCACTCACTCACTGTCTCCCTCACTCACTCACTCACTGTCTCCCTCACTCACTCACTCACTGTCTCCCTCACTCACTCACTCACTGTCTCCCTCACTCACTCACTCACTGTCTCCCTCACTCACTCACTGTCTCCATCACTCACTCACTGTCTTACTCACTCACTGTCTCCCTCACTCACTCACTCACTGTCTCCATCACTCACTCACTCACTGTCTCCATCACTCACTCACTGTCTCCCTCACTCACTCACTCACTGTCTCCCTCACTCACTCACTCACTGTCTCCCTCACTCCCTCACTCACTGTCTCCATCACTCACTCACTCACTGTCTCCCTCACTCACTCACTCACTGTCTCCCTCACTCACTCCCTCACTCACCTCACTGTCTCCCTCACTCACTCACTCACTCACTGTCTCCCTCACTCACTCACTCACTGTCTCCCTCACTCACTCACTGTCTCACTCACTCACTCACTCCCTCACTCACTCACTCACTCACTGTCTCACTCACTCAACTCACTGTCTCACTCACTCAACTCACTGTCTCACTCATTCACTCTATGACTTCCTCACTCACCGAGAGGTTTTGTACCATGCCTGTGTACCTGTGTAATCATAGGACCACAGTTAATACAGTTAAGCCATTATTTTTTGTGAAACTACTTTATATGCAATTCGATAAGGCAAATTCTGACTAGATTTAAATACAGAGTTTCAGTCTTAAAGCTTTTCTTTTTAACGTTCTAAAATTAAACCATCGGATGTCTTTCACCCAACACTAACCTTCCCTTCCTTCACTTTATAAACGTATCTGCTATGTTAATGTGTGTACAAACACTTATGGTTGGAAATTGAAATATATGTCACTCCTTAAAAAAATTTAAAAACTAGATAAAAAAAAAAAAGCTCTACAAGCAAAAAAACAGCATTAAGAATCACTCAGTGTCTTCAAAGGCAGTTACAGTCTTATTAACAATAAAAAGAAGAATGTCATTATCTAAAATAGGCAAAAAGTAGTGGTTATTTAATTAAAAAAAAACATTTACTCCATTAAAACAAACATCTGGAAAGTATAAAAAGCACAAATACAACTTATGAATAATGCCGGAAATAAACACGCGAGTATCCTGAGAGGAGAAATGCAGTCACTTCACAGATACAGTATTGGTCTGTAGCTGAGAAGACAAGTGGCCACGATGATGTTCCAAAGCCAACCAAGAGGACCAGTGGTATATAAAACGTTCAGTAGAAAATCAGTGATTTCTTTCTTTCTTTCTTTCTTAAATCAACCTGAACACATGTGGTGATGACCAGTACTGAGGTTTTCTTGGTGTTAAACTTACAAATTAATACCCACAGTGAAAAAAACAGCCATAGAAGCAATTAGGGTTCCTGAAACCCTCACTGAAAATTTGAGGAAGGTGGTTTGTGGTTTTTTTTTTTTTTTAAAGATGTTTGTTTCATAATAGGCACTGTGCTCTTGTTCTTCAGGCTTAAATGGAGATGATGACACGTGTTGCCTCTAGGCATCGAACTATTTGTTGATTTCGCTTGCTGATTATTGACAAGCTCATCAACAGACACCCCAAATTCAAGTAGTAGAGGCCTGCCGACTTCCTATTCATGGTAATTGATGTGAACGTGTGTGTGTGTGTGTGTGTGTAGGTGTGTGTGTGGGGGTGTGGGGGGAGGGGAGTTAAAAAAAATCCTATCATTTATGCAAGGCAGACATACGAAAATCTCTTTGGAGATTAGACAAGCTGATTGGAGTCCTGGAAGATTTTGGGAGAAGAAAAACAAACAAAAAACAAACAAACAAACAAACAAACAAACAAAAACAACCTTTTCTTCTCTTCAGTCCACATTCTGTATTCAACAGTCTTTCTGCAGTGGCTGGAGACGATAAGGAATTCCCAGGACGAAAGTTTGCTAATGTACACATACGGAAGTGCAAGCGAATTTCAAAGACAAAATATTTTACAAAATACCTCAAAGTCTTGTATGAAAATAATCTCAAAACACCATGGCATCTTCTTTTGGGGGGAGAAAAAGGAGGTCCCCGTCCAGCAGAGACAGTCTTCCTTATCATCTTCTCCCCCTATAAACCCGTGTTGAAAGTAGAACAGTGCCATTAAGCAGGCGCGGCGGATCTCATCGTGGCTGCCGTCTCACCTGCGATCCTCCCGTCTCCTCCTAACCGCTGGCTCGTCTTCGAATAGGAGAGCGTACAGCGCTGAGGCCAAACGCAACCAAAACGGCCATTGGTTCCTTTGGTTTCGGTGTTGCTGAAAAAAAAAAACACAAGACAAAAATAAGAACAGGAAATAAGGACTAGATCCAAACAAGACACACACACACACACACACACACACACACACACACACACACACACACACACACACACACACACACACACACACACAACAGTATTTAGGCCCTTTCATGCACGCAAGATGAGATGGGGGCAGCAGGCAAAGCGTGTGACTGACAACCAGACGGCGGAACCTTTCTGATGTTTCCACAACAAAAGCACACCGTCTGACTGTCTGTCTGACACAAAAACATGGTACATGATACAGACACAAGAGCAGTCGTCAAAAGTGGACACGTCTTAACTAGAGGCTCAAGATTTCATTTCAGGGATTGACAACAATCAAAAAAATTAATTTTTACCTATACATGATATTACTAAAAGCATCTCTGGATAAAATGATCCCATGCTTTAAACACAAAATTCATTCCCAACAAGAACCCCCTTTTTTTTGTTTCCTCTGATTAAGCATAAATTACATTCATTAACACTGATAACATTTGATCAGGGTCTTAACATTGTATACATGATACTGCTGTCACCTGAAACTGCGGCATAGTTAAATCTCACAGCTAAGCTGTAAATGATGCATGGCTTAATCTCACTGGAGTCTCTCCATGGAATCGAGTCCAAGTTGATCTGAAGAGATTTAGGCAATACACAAACACACACAAACACACACACACACGCACGCATACTAAACACTTTGTTTCACTCAACACGACAAGCTCAACTGCTTGTTTTGTATGTAAGTGTACGATACTAAGCACGCTTCTGGCAAAACAGTGACAAGCAACATTTCATTTAACACCATATGAAAGAAGTACCTGCAATTTAATCCTTATTAAAGCTGATAATGATAAAACATGGTAATGTATAATGTAATTTATAGTGAGTGTGTCACATACACACTCATATAGACGGGGGGTGGGGGTGGGGGGCGTACCCACAAGTGACAGAGATAGCAGTTAAAATACAAGACCACATGCAAGTCACGTGAGCGAGTCGTCATGGTAAAAAAAAAAATTATTAATATAATTAATAAAATTAATAAAAAAAAGCTTTAGCAGTTATGTGCCAGGATATGATATCATAGCTGCCTCTGTATTCTTCTAACCCTCACGTTTCATATTTATACCTAATATAAATAATTCTTGGGGGTGCTTCGCTTTCTTGATGATGCCTTACAGTACGTTTGCATTTATTGTGAGGTCACGTCGACGGTGTAGTCCCTATTAATGCAGTCCCATTTTTTTAATGTGTAAACAACATTACACAATTCTTTATTTATTTATTTATCTATTTATTTATTTATTTATTTATATCACAGAGCAATTTTGTGAATATTTACGACATGGAGTATAATTCCTCCCATTATTGTGTGAAAATCTTAAAGACAACAAAAAGCAAACCCATGAGTGATTGGAAATAGAACTTCCAAAGAAAGATTTGACTAGAAGAATGCAGAGCCCAGCTTGTTTAGAACAAATCTTATCTTTCTTCTGCTTAAGAGATAACGAGTGGCACTGACTCACGCTCACAACTCGCGGCAGGAGTTGCAATGTGTTGTGCAAGTGCTCGCCACTCTTCCTTTCTCCTTACAGATCCGTTTACATGCTCACACAGTTACAGGAAGTGACATACGGCTTTTCTCAGATTCATAACACGCTTTAGGTCGCTCAGTCACATCCTGCTTTTATTGATGGGTAAAGATTCTAACAATGAAAGATTTTAAAGGCAGCACGTTGGCACATAGAGGCACTGCCTCAGAGCTCCAGGTTCCCAGATTCAATACTGAGCTTGGGTTCATGTCTATGTAGAGCTTCACTTGTTCTCACCTCGTCTCTCTGGGGTTTCATCTGGGTTCTCTGGTTTCCTCACACATCCCAAAAACATGTGAGATTAACTACAATGAGTTCAAATGTGTGTCCTGTAATAAACTGTTCAGATCCACAGTGACTCAGACCAGGATAAAGCTTCTTAGGAAGGAAGGAAGGAAGGAAGGAAGGAAGGAAGGAAGGAAGGAAGGAAGGATGAAAAAAAGAAAGAAAGAAAGAAAGAAAGAAAGAAAGAAAGAAAGAAAGAAAGAAAGAAAGAAAGAAAGAAAGGATGAAAGAAAGAAAGAAAGAAAGAAAGAAAGAAAGAAAGAAAGAAAGAAAGAAAGAAAGAAAGAAAGAAAGAAAGAAAGATTTTGAATTTGTATGTAGTGCATGGGACAGCTTAGTGGTTAAGGTGTTGGACTGCTAATTAGAAGGTTGCAAGCTCAAATCCCAGGTCCACCAAACTGCTGGGAACGTGAGCAAGGCCTTTACAACTCAATTGCTCATTGTATAAAATGAGATAAAATCAGGTTGCTCTGGACAAGAACATCTGCCATGTGGTGTAGATGTAGTAAATCTTAAGTTTTACTACATCTATGCTTATGAAAACATTCTCTGCACCTTTATCTGTAGAAAACCTCCACTATGACCAGAACAACTGTAAACGTTGCACTGAGAAACAATGAGTGGGGGAAAAAAACAGTGTGAAAGCACCCTTACTCCTAGTAATTTGTGCTACACGATAAGCAAACTACATCCTGTTTCCACCGTAGGCTAAGAATGGTTTCAGTCGACGAATAAAAAGGAAGATGATGAGTTCGTAACAGGCAAAATGTAACATAATGAGGAGTTTTACAGCAGACTTGTGCTTCATATACACCAGACATGACAACATAAGGGTAAGTGTGTAGACAAAGGTTCCCAAGAATGACATTTAGACACAGATGCACAAGGTTTCCCACCCAAAACAGTTTGGCACGCAATGTTTGTGTGTATGTGTGTGTGTGTGTTTGTGTGGGTGTGTGTATGTGAGAGAGTGAGAGACTCGATGCCACATGACTAACTGTCAAAATGAGTCAACGGCTAAATTTAGCCTGAGATAAGCGGTAGAATCGAGGAAGACGTCAGCCGTCACTACTGTGGACTTCCTATCAGTTGTGCGTGCATGCTCACCATCAGCTGCAGAGGAGCCCGGGAGCCAGCGCTTACAACAACAGCAGCAATAAACACACACGTATAAACGCAGTAAATGTCACCAGACTCACTGGAGACATGACTGTATTTTATAAATCACTGGGGCTATCCATAACAGAAGCGGAAAATTAGACACCTGCTGAAAAGACAATAATAATAATAATAATAATGATAATAAATGACGTGCAGATCCATCCATCTATAGCTCACACTATCTGCACACGTCTCAGACCTTACCTAATATTTGGAACTATTGGATATTTCTACATATCTGTTGCTTTTTTAATGCAGTTATATGATTGGCACATAGCTGGCTGCTTTCAAATGAATTTCTTATTCAAAAATAAGAAAAGCAACCTGTTTATTTTTGTTGTTTTCCCAAGCTGTCGCTTTTTGTTCCTCCTGAAGTGCTGCACGACATACTGGCTGACAGGAAACCTGTTTCTTAAAAAACATCCCCTTTTCTCTGGAGTGCTGGTAAACAGAAGTACATGTTCTCTCTCTCTCTCTCTCTCTCTCTCTCTCTCTCTCTCCCTTTCTCTCTCCCTCCCTCCCTCTCTCCCTCCCTCCCTCTCTCCCTCCCTCCCTCTCTCCCTCCCTCCCTCTCTCCCTCCCTCCCTCTTCTCTACCTCCCTCTTCTCTACCTCTACTCTCTGCCTTGCTCTCCACCCGTCTCGCTCTCTCTCTCTCTCGTGCTCTCTCTCTCTTGTTCTCTCTGTCTCTCTCTATCTCTCTTTCTCTCTTACCCCCCCTCCCACACACGGACACACAGACAGACAGACACACGGACACACAGACAGACATGGACACACGGACACACAGACAGACATGGACACACGGACACACAGACAGACATGGACACACGGACACACAGACACACAGACAGACAGACACACGGACACACAGACAGACAGACACACGGACACACGGACACACGGACACACAGACACACAGACAGACAGGCACACGGACACACAGACAGACAGACACACGGACACACAGACAGACAGACAGACAGACAGACACACGGACACACAGACACACACACAGACACACACACAGACACACACACAGACACACACACAGACAGACACACAGACACACACACAGACACACACACAGACAGACACACAGACAGACAGACACACAGACAGACAGACACACAGACAGACACACAGACAGACACACGGACAGACACACGGACAGACACACGGACAGACACACGGACAGACACACGGACACAGACAGACACACGGACACAGACAGACACACGGACACACACACAGACAGACACACGGACAGACACACGGACAGACACACGGACAGACACACGGACAGACACACGGACAGACACACGGACAGACACACGGACAGACACACGGACAGACACACGGACAGACACACGGACAGAGACAGACACACAGACAGACACACAGACAGACACACAGACAGACACACACACAGACACACACACAGACACACACACAGACAGACACACAGACAGACACACGGACAGACACACGGACAGACACACGGACAGACACACGGACAGACACACGGACAGACACACGGACACAGACAGACACACAGACAGACACACAGACAGACACACAGACAGACACAGAAAGACACACGGACACAGACAGACACACAGGCAGACACACAGGCAGACACACAGGCAGACACACAGGCAGACACACAGCGACACAGACAGACACACGGACACAGACAGACACACAGACAGACACAAGGACACACACACAGACACACAGACGGACACACAGACACAGGCAGACACACAGGCAGACACACAGGCAGACACACAGGCAGACACATGGACACACAGACGGACACACAGACGGACACACAGACGGACACAGACGGACACAGACAGACACACAGACAGACACACAGACAGACACACAGACAGACACACAGACGGACACAGACGGACACAGACGGACACACAGACAGACACACAGACAGACACACAGGCAGACACACAGGCAGACACAGAAAGACACACAGGCAGACACAGAAAGACACACGGACACAGGCAGACACACAGGCAGACACACAGGCAGACACACAGGCAGACACACAGGCAGACACACAGGCAGACACACAGGCAGACACACAGGCGGACACACAGGCGGACACACAGGCGGACACACAGACGGACACACAGACGGACACACAGACAGACACACAGACAGACACACAGACAGACACACAGACAGACACAGACGGACACAGACGGACACAGACGGACACAGACGGACACACAGACGGACACACAGACGGACACACAGACGGACACACAGACAGACACACAGACAGACACACAGACAGACACACAGACAGACACACAGACAGACACACAGACAGACACACAGACAGACACACAGACAGACACACAGACACACAGACAGACACACAGACACACGGACACACAGACAGACACACGGACGCATGTGCTTTATGGAATGACATGAACCTGTAAAAGCACAAAAATAACAATAAAAAAGAAGAAGAAAAAAACACGACCCCCAAAGAAAGCCCTGGAGACATGGGCAGATAATCCCTCTGACTGCCCCAGGATCCCATCGTGAACCTGTCAAAAGCAGCAATTTATCTGTCAGCAGCGAGCGCTCCTATCTGACTTTCTACAGCCGCTTCATTTCAGGCTGCGCAGCCTGCCGGCGCTGCACTAACTGCCTGTCGTGAGGCTCGTGGGAATAACAGACTACTCTTTGTCATGTCTGACTCACTCAAAACTAAACTCAAGTGTCATTGCCGCGTCAAATCTGGAGACGAGGCACTGATAAGAGAGCGCTCCTGCTGATAAATGAGCATGGCCCAGGCCTTATGGGATAAAATGTGAAGTCTGTTTACTCTATAGGTTCTCATCATGCCGATGTGGCACTACACACAAACCCAGTATTTCCTACTTTGGGGTTGAGCAAACAACATATCTCAGGAGGAAAGTTCGGTTTAGTTGTTAAAAATTGTAGATGGAAAGACATTTTCTGTCAAATTTCCTATAAATAAGAAATTTCTATAAATATCAATGAAGTCAAGAAGTAATAGTGTGAAAAGATCTTACTTTATTTGTGTAAACATTGAACGAACCAAATGCAAACTGGTCCTGATACTGGGAATACTGGGAAATGAGAATTCCAAGGTTTGAACTATGAACTAAACAGCACACGATAGAACAATGGAAAAAAGAATGGACTCGATGTGTAAAAGTGAAGGAAGTGAATTAATTATATAACTGCAGGACCTCGAATCGAATAAACGCGACAGAAAGACAAGAAATCCTGTAGCTCGTGAAAGTTGCTCGGTGCAACTGAAGCAGATCTCTCGTAAGGAATAACGGCAAAGATAAAAACTATGAAAAGGTCACAGAAGACCGACGTTTAAAAAAAACCCAAAACATATTCAAAGTGAATTAAAATAATCCGCTTGGATCGCATCCAAGCCTATAAACAAACACACAGCTACACTTTATCGCCCGCTTTCCTACAGTACATGTTATTTACTCATCAGCTTAAGACACGACTTGGAGAACGGGGAAGAAAGAAGAAGTAATAAAGAAAAGAAAAGCAAACACGAAAGGAAAAAAAGAAAAAAACAGTGCCGTGAAGAGAACAGCCTGAGGCGGGATCCATAGTTTAACATTGAGGAGTAAATTATTACACAATCAAAAATAACAGCAGGAAGCAGAGAAGGAGAAGAGCGCACACACACACACACACAC